>NC_057803.1:655573256-655825556 GCF_018294505.1 Triticum aestivum | reverse complement strand
CTTCTTCATCTTCTTCTCTTCTTCTTCTTCTTCTGCTTCTTCTTCTTTATATATAGTTTTTTCTTTTCTGCTTTATTTGTTTTCTTCTATTTATTTTTGAGTAATTTTTTTATATAGTTTTTTCTTTTTTGCCGTGACCCTCTCTACTCTTTTGTCTGAAACCGGCCCTGATACTTCGAAAGATATTGTCCAGTTTGTGCTAGGGAAGCAAATGATGTCAGAAAGGGTTGAAAATTGATGACGTGGCTTAGAATGGTGCGTACTGAACGCAAAAAAGTCTGAAGTTGTAATAAGTTAAAAAAATTAAGTGCCAGTTTTTGTTGTAACACAAGAAGTCCGGAGTTCTAATAAGTTATTAAAAATAAAAAAGGCGCAAGGCTTGTTAGTTAGTTTCAAGCCTTTCGGAACAGTGTAGACTACACTGCACACAGCTCCGTGCAATCTATTCTATTCCGAAAGGCTTATAAACAAATTGCAGGTGAGCATTGCGCCTCTCCATCGTCTCTGCACTCACGGCTTATAAACTGCTCCTACTGCCTTTCTCCTAGCGAAGTGGGACTAAAAATCAGCTTAATAAGAAACTCTAGTACCGGTTCATGACATGAACCGGTACTAAAGGAGTTCGTGGGGCCCACGGCCTGACACAGCATCATTAGTACCGGTTCATGGCATGAACCGGTACTAATTGTTGCCCACGAACCGGTACTAATGATGTCCGCCCGCCTAGCCGTTGGAACCGGCACTAATGGACACATTAGTGCCGGCTCAAAATCAAACCGGCACTAATGTGTCTCAGATTAGCCCCTTTTTCTACTAGTGCCTAGTCCTGCTTTGGTGTGTATTTCAGTGTTCTTGAGCTAGCTACCATGCGCGATTTTCTCAAAAGAGCCGAATCCCTCCCCCGTACACCTCGGGCCTCCTTTTATAGGAAAAAGGGGACGCCACAGTGGCACACAAGAGGTGGAAAGTGCATGCGGTGGCTGAGTCTATCCTCTGGCGGCGTCGGACAAACGCATTTAATGCACTGTCGACATGCCCTTCTCGCTGTCGCCGCCTCGCCTTGCCGTGGCACGCGTCCGGGCCAGCGGGGCGTGCAGTGCCATGTAGGCTGGTAGGCTGCTGAGCTGGTGCGGTGGCTGCGTCTTCATGAAGATCTGCATGCCACCACGTAGGTGCTTGCTGAGTTGGCCTCGAGGCCGCATGTCGCCACGCAGGTGCTCGCCTGGCTGGCTGGGCTGGCAACTGCATGGGAACGGTGGTGGAGCCTTGGCGGGCGCGGGCCTGGCTGCGGCCCCGCTGATGTCCTCGGCAAGGGTCTTGTCGGGGCCCCGACAAGGGTCTTGCCATGGCACCGCGGTCGTCCCCAGCAAGGATGTTGCATGTTTGCGATCTTCACAAAGATTTGCATGCCACAATGGAGGTGCCTCCTGAGACTTGGTTCCAACGTGGTTGACGACGTTGGAACCCTTGGGCTCAAGGGTGGCGCGCTCTGCTGGCGTTGGGCAAGTCGACTCGGCAAGGCTCTTGCCGGGGTTGCGGAGGCCAACCCGGCAAGGGTCTTGCCGGGGGAGTCCACCTCGCCCTCTTGCTCTTTGTGTTTCTGGTCTTGGCGTTGCTTGATTGTCTTGTGGCTTCGGCTTCCCGCCTCTGCCCTGTTAAGTGTGGCCGTGGGCGCGGCTCTGACTGCCCGTGCACAAGTAAAGCGGTACAAAGTAGAGCCCCTTCTTCTGTACACCGACAGGAGCCCCCGGGCCTGGGCCACAGATAAGCGTGATGCGTTGTTGTGCTAGGCCCAAAATGGTACGCGGTCAGGCGGAGTCGGATTTTTACCGTGAAAACTTTCGTCTGCTGCGCTTCCCCACGACCCGCGTTGAATGCGTGATGTGAGGATCCTGCGTGGGGTGACCGAAGCATGCTTGCGTCATCCTGTGTTGAATAGTAGAGAGGCGGCTTGCATGTCTCTTTAAGACTGCAGGGCCGCTACTCATTTACTCTCTCCGCCTTGGAACCGTCATTCCACGTTTCCCACTATGCCCGCCCCTTTCGTCACGTACGCCACATGCACGGCGCGGGGTAGGTGACAGGCGCATGGAATATGGGAAGGAGCGCACGTGGGTAGATACCCACGCGCCTTCAATTGGGCGAGGAGGGCGGCCGATGGCCTCTCCTGCTGCTACCTTAATGAGTCGGATTGGTTGAGAGAGGCGGCCGAGCCCCGATCCCGCCCCTTTATAAGGAGGGGAGGGGGTGGGATGGCACCCCTCAATCTTTCGCCATGCGCCTCCTCCCACCTTGGCTTCTTTCTTCTTTCTGCTATGGCGAGAGGGCGTGCCAGTGCTTTGATGGTGGCGATGAGGGTCTCCGCTCGACAACGCGCCCCTCCTTCCCAAGAGTTTGTGGCGGCGGAGCCGACCACAAGGGGAAGGGGGAGGGGGCAAGGCCGAGGTCGCCGTGGCGCTCGGGGAAGAGGAGGACGGGCAGCGCACCGGCTTCGCCTCCGCCAGCGGTCCCTTCCCCAATGGAGGGCCACGTCGGGGATGAGCCTCGCGAATTCTTCATCAGGCTACGCCGGCCAGCGCATCGTCGTCTTCGTCTCCCTACTCCATTTGCTCGGGAGATGATGCTTGATACGTCTCCAACGTATCTGTAATTTTTGATTGCTCCATCCTACTTTATCTACTGTTTTGGACTATATTGGGCTTTATTTTCCACTTTTATATTACTTTTGGGACTAACCTATTAACCGGAGGCCCAGCCCAGAATTGTTGTTTTTTGCCTTTTTCAGTATTTCGAAGAAACAGAATATCAAACGGAGTCCAAACGGAATGAAACCTTCGGGGTCATGATTTTCCAACCGAACGTGATCCAGGAGACTTGGACCCTACTCCAAGCAGTGCCCGAGGAGGTCACGAGGGTGGAGGGCGCGCCCCCCTGGGCGCGTCTCCCTGGGTGCGCCGCCTACCTCGTGGGCCCCTTGACGCTCCACTGACGTACTTCTTCCATCTATATATACCTACGTATCCCCGAACGATCAGAACAGGAGCCAAAAACCTAATTCCACCACCGCAACCTTCTGTATCCACGAGATCCCATCTTGGGGCCCGTTCCAGAGCTCCGCCGGAGGGGGCATCCACCATGGAGGGCTTCTACATCATCACCATAGCCCCTCCGATGAAGTGTGAGTAGTTTACTTCAGACCTTCGGGTCCATAGCTAGTAGCTAGATGGCTTCTTCTCTCTTTTTGGATCTCAATACAATGTTCTCCCCCTCTTTCGTGGAGATCTATTCGATGTAATCTTCTTTTTGATGTGTGTTTGCTGAGACCGATGAATTGTGGGTTTATGATCCAGTATTATCTATGGAAAATATTTGATTCTTCTCTGAATTCTTTTATGTATGATTGAGTTATCTTTGCAAGTCTCTTCGAATTATCCATTTTGGTTTGGCCAACTAGATTGGTAGTTCTTGCAATGGGAGAAGTGCTTAGCTTTGGGTTCAATCTTGTGGTGTCCTTACCCAGTGACAGAAGGGGCAGCAAGGCACGTATTGTATTGTTGCCATCGAGGATAACAAGATGGGATTTTTATCATATTGCATGAATTTATCCCTCTACATCATGTCATCTTGCTTACGGCGTTACTCTGTATTTAACTTAACACTCTAGATGCATGTTGTATAGCGGTCGATGAGTGGAGTAATAGTAGTAGATGCAGAATCATTTCGATCTACTTGTTTTGGACGTGATGCCTATATACATGATCATTGCCTAGATATACTCATAACTATGCTCAATTCTGTGAATTGCTCAACAGTAATTTGTTCACCCACCGTAGAATACTTATGCTCTTGAGAGAAGCCACTAGTGAAACCTATGGCCCCCGGGTCTATTCTCATCATATCAATCTATATCACTTTATTTACTTGCTTTGTTTTTTACTTTGCCTTTACTTTTTACTTTGCATCTATTTATCAAAAATACCAAAAATATTGTCTCTATCAGATCTCACTCTCGTAAGTGACCGTGAAGGGATTGACAACCCCTAAGCGTTGGTTGTGAGTTGCTATCGTTTTGTGTAGGTACGAGGGACTTGTGCGTGGTCTCCTACTGGATTGATACCTTGGTTCTCAAAAACTGAGGGAAATACTTACGCTACTTTGCTGCATCATCCTCTCCTCTTCGGGGAAATCCAACGCAGTGCTCAAGAGGTAGCAGAGCTCGACCCGCCACAGACCCTGAGATTGCATATGAGAGGCTGCGGGAATAGCGGCACGCGGGTTGATGTCGATTTCCCAGCCCCTCATGTCATGTATCTTCGTCGCGGATGGAAGACCTTCGCTCATATCCACAGCCTGACGGCGGGACTAGTTTTCTATTTCAAACTAATGGAGAACGGCCTGCTCTCCGTCAAGGTCTTTGGAGACTTTGGAACTCGCCTAAAGTGTCGCGTGGAGAGCTCCTCTGATGACGAAGACTCTTCCTCGAGCGGGAGTGACGAGGAGAACAACGACAACGATGACGAGGGTAGCAGGCGGGAGGATGATGGGTCCGACTAGGCATCAGACCCGCCGTACCTGGGCGGCGCCGGCAGCAGTAGCATCTGCACCTGGCCCCTTCTCCCGATGGGGCCAGCTGCTTGAACTTCTCGGGGTTGCCTCCTTGGGCGGCTGGGGTGGGGAGGCCGGAGAAGGCGAAGAAGGCGTGTGGCGGGCCGTCAAGTCGGAGTATGATGGCACCGACGCCATCGTAGTGTATTGACGACCCGTTGCCTCATCTTCCAGCTCTTCTCCCGGCACCATCATCACCAGCCCTCTCCTAGGCGGCTGCCAATATGTTCTCTTGGTGCATTCTGCTGCTCATACCTCGCCTAGGCGCTCCTTTTTCCCCCTTGCTTTCTTGTTCCGTTTCCTAGGGAGAGGGACAAGAAGGGGATTACGGGCATCTTATCTTTTTTTAGTTTGTAAGCCTATGATCCTTAGTTCAATTTAAAACTTGTAATCCCCTTGCTCATGTTTACATTATGTATGAATTCTACCTGTGTGGGACGTATTAATGAAAAAGGGTGCTTGTCGGGTTCTTTGTGTGTGAGCGTAGCCCATACCAAGGAACTAATCCTTGTTATTTTTAATATAAACATTGTCGCCCGGCAACAGGCCTTGTCGCTCCTTTACTTCATCCGACCACACTCACACTTTCGGCGGAGGCAGGGGCGAAGTACGGTTAGGCCCTATGCTTGCTTCCTTGTCACCGCGGCTACAACCAAACTCCGACCCTAGAAATAATTCTTGGGTATAGGAAAAGGGAAGCACGGTAGCCTAGGAATAAAACGAGGTTTCATATGCCCCAATTCCATACGGAAACGCATAACAGGGGATAAAGGACTTATCTGAATCTGCATCCTTCGGCAACCTTGGCATGCCGGGGTTGGACCCTTGTGTCTTCAGCCCCCGACAACCTTGGCTTGCCGAGACCGGAGCGCCGGCTCATTCTCCTTCTTCCAAATAGCTCATCAGAAATGTCCATGCACCCTACGAACCAAAGAGGACGGAAAGGAACAGAGAGACGCACACTCGACCTCTATGCTAGGGGTTAGTCGCCTCTAAGCACTATCAACCCTAACCGAGGGAGGGACTCAACCAAGCATGCATGCTATAACTTAGGGCGCCAGCCCTTCATTTATTTATGCTCAGGGTCTGCGCCTGGCTTTGTACATAGGGTTACATGCCTTGCCGGCAAGGCTTGTACAAAAGGTGGTTTGCCGGGAGGCCCGGAAACAACACCTTATTAGTAAAACTTACGAAGATGATCGATGTTCCAGGAGTTGCTCAATGGAATGACACCTTCGGTCTCCAGGCGGACTGCACTGGGCCTGGTGACTCGTATTACCTGATAAGGGCCTTCCCACTTTGGCGTCAACTTGTTGGAATTCTTGGCTGATTGAACGCGCCGAAGAACAAGATCGCCTTCCTCAAAGCTTCGGGCATGAACCTTGCGGCTATGGTAGTCGCGCAAGGCTTGTTGGTAGCGTGCTGCTCTCGAAGCCGCCCGAAGACGATCTTCCTCGAGGAGCATTGCGTCATCTTGCCGCAATTGCTCTTGCTCAAGCTCGTCATAAGCGAGCACTCAAGGTGACCCGTATATGAGTTACATGGGGAGAACTGCTTCTTCCCCGTATACCAGGGCAAAGAGTGTCTGGCCGGTGGCTCGATTTGGCGTCATTCTGATCGACCAAAGAACCGTCGGCAACTCATCAATCCAGTGCCCTCCGCTCTTGTGCAGCCTATCAAAAGTCTTTGTCCTTAGGCCTCGCAGTACTTCAGCATTTGCCCTCTCCGTCTGGCCGTTGCTCCGTGGGTGTGCCACGGAAGCGAAACAGACCTTGCTGCCGAGGTCTTCGATGTATTGCATGAAGGTGTCGCTTGTGAACTGTGTGCTGTTGTCGTGATGACCCTGTTTGGTGCACCAAAATGGCAGACTAGCCCCTTGAAGAATTTGACGGCCGACTGCGTTGTCACCTTCCTGACTTCTTCCACCTCCGGCCACTTTGTGAACTTGTCGATTGCAACGTACAAGTACTCAAAGCCCCCGACAGCGCAGGGGAAAGGGCCCAGTATGTCAAGCCCCCAGACCGAAAATGGCCAGGAGAGAGGGATTGTTTGAAGGGCTTGAGCTGGTTGATGAAGCTTCTTTGAATGGAACTGAGACGCTTCACACTTGGTTACTAGTGCGATCACATCCTGGAGGGTAGTGGGCCAGAAGAAACCTTGTCGGAAGGCCTTGCCGGCAAGGGCCCTCGACCCTATGTGGGAGCCACAGATGCCTCCATGTATCTCTGCCAACAGCTCCAGTCCTTCCTCCCGGAGAATGCACTTCAATTTCACACTGTTTGGTCTTTTTTTGTACAGAACATTGTCAACGAACTGGTACATGGCAGACCGACGGGCTACTTTCTCTGCTTCTTCCTGCTCCTTGGGAAGCTCCCCTGTTTGGAGGAATCGGAAGGTATGTTGTGCCCATGCCGGAGCCTGGGGCTCGACGGCAAGGACTAAAGGCATCTCTTCTACCATGGGAGCGGCTGTCTCTATGGCCAGGGCTTGACGCCCTGTCGTAGTCGGTTGCCCCACGACAGGCTCAGTGTCCACGGCAACATCTTCGCCGGCGGCTCCAGGGAGCTCGGTGGGGAAGTACTTGCCGGGGCCTGATTTCCTTCTCTTGTTCTGCTCTGTTGATGGTTCAACGGAAGGTTGAGTTAACCGGAGCACAAAAGTACCTGGTTCCACAGGTAGCTTGTGGGCAGCGCGCTTCGACAGGTAGTCGGCGATGTCGTTCTCCACTCGGGGGACATGCTCCGCTTGTATCCCGTCAAAACGCTCCTCCAGTTTCCTCACCTCATCTACGTAGGCTTCCATCAACGGGCTTTAATAATCCTTATTGACTTGTCTGACGACAAGCTGTGAGTCACCCCTTACGATGAGCTTCTTGACCCCGAGGTCTGCCGCGATCCTGAGACCGGCAAGCAATCCCTCATATTCAACAGTGTGGTTCATCGACATCTCCCTGGGAAAGTGCATCTAGATTACATACTTGAGGTGCTCTCCAGTGGGCGTGACGATCAGCACACCAGCATCGGCGTCTTGCAGCGAGAAAGCCCCGTCGAAGTACATAACCCAGTTGCGACTTGTTTCCTTGCCGGGGAGAGCGGTCTCCTGGATCTCTTCGTCGAGCGTCGAGGTCCACTCTGCAATGAACTCCACCAAGACTCGGCTCTGGATCGTTGAAGTACTTTCGAACTTCAAACCAAAGCTCGACAGCTCCAAGGCCCATTCCACAATCCTCCCCGTTGCATCTGGGTTATGCAGTATCCCTTGCAACGGGAGGCGGGTGGCGACGGTGATCTCGTGCGCTTGGAAGTAATGACGCAGCTTCCTTGAGGTAGGAGGCCAAAGAGCAATTCCTGCACACCGTAGTACCTTGACCTAGCCCCCTGCAAGAGGGAGCTAACGAAGTAAACCGGGTGCTGCATCATCTTCTTCTTCTGCATCACTTCACCTAGTTGCGGAGGCCCTGTCTCGCCGGCGTCAGACTCTGCCGGGTGCTTTGCCTTGCCGGGACTAGGCCTTGCCGGGGGGAGCCCCGGCTCACCATCCGCCAGTCCTGCCGTTGCCACTACCCCTTTGTCAACCTCCCTCTTTGCCACTAGTGCAGCGTTGACCACTTGATTCATTGCCGCTAGATACAGTAGCAGCAGCTCTTGTGGTTTAGGCGCAACTAGTATCGGCGTGGAGGAGAGGTATTTCTTTAAGTCTTGCAGCTCTGCTTCGGCCTCTGGGGTCCACTCCATTGGGCCCGCCTTTTTAAAGATCTATCTATTATATACTTAAAACAGAAGTAAAAGAAGTGATCACATTGATCCACATAGATTAAATTATGCTAGCCATCATTTTCTTATACTAGTCGTCACCCGTGCAACTTGCACGGGCTAGCTATTTTTCCTAAGCAACAACAACAACAAATCATTCAGATGGTTTAGGAAGTAAGTAAATGTCAACAATTTTCAGCTTGAATATCAACAAAGTATAGTTAAACCAGAATAGCACTCGTTCATTTTTTTTCATGTTGACTAAGTTATTTTTAGATTCTCAGTTTTGACATGTGTTGAAAATAAGGTGAGATCCACCTTTTAATTTATTGAAAGGAAAGTGAATGGCCTCTGATGGATTAGTTCCCCCTTGTAGATAACAAAGGAGTATAAGTCAAAACATCCTTATAAGAGGTGAGTAGTGGCCATAACATGGCAAAAATGTGTCCTAGTTGGACTGAAGACAAACAATCAATGGCCTATACGACCCTATGATCTCTCAGCTCACCATGTATGCAAAAGGAAAATTAATCCATTAGGTTCATGACATTTCAGCTCATATTTTTTCTTATAAGAGGGATTATACAGTTTAATACCCTATGATCTCCCAGCTCAGCATGTATGCAAAAAGAAACTTGATCCATAAGTTTCATGCCATTTCTTCTCATATAGTTTTTGATATAAGAGAGATTCTAGAGTTTAGTAGAACACGGCGTGCATAATTATGAGTTTCCTGTTTTTCAGTACTATTTATTTTGATTTTACTGTACACGAGGGAGCATTTAAACTCTTGTGCAAAACTCCATGCTCGAAAGAAATAACCTTATTGCCTCCATCTGCTAACTTCTGATTGTTCTGATTTAGATTTTATACCAACTCATGTAGCAAAAGAATATAAAAACCCTGTCACAGAACATAGTTCAGTGTCAATGTCAACAACAGTATATGAAATCCAGAGGTACATACAAATTATGATCCTTCGCAGCTATTGTTATTGTTCCGTAACAAAACAAGAATCGATTGAGCTGAATAATCAATACATTTTATTGCTGCATGCAGAGCGGTGCATAAGCACACTTGATGATTGCACCCTGTTATTGTTCACTAAACTTTGTTCTCTCTCTCAAATAATGTTATCACAAAGATTATTTCATTATGAGTCTATGTCCTCTGCCTATAGCTTGCGTACCTGACTCCATGGGATAATATAGCACCTTGCAACATGTGTGATAGTTCAATGATTACTTCATCTTTATAGGCCCAACTTAATGTCAAATCCATCAAAGAATGCAGCATATGCCCTGATCTCTTCCCTTTTTTATCTCCTAGCTAGGGTACTACCGCATCTGAGTAAATATCCATAACTAAACAACATGTTCACAGGCAGATTACAGAGTCACCAGAATACTTCCCTCCAAAGCAATTCAGCTATATGAATCAAACAATATGATTTGTTTTTCTCTTGTCATACATATACCAATTGGTTATGCATATCCATGCAAATATCTCTTAATTGGAATGGAAATTTAACACACTTTTGATTTGAAAATTGAAACAGAGCATGGCTGAGCACTCGTGAATTAGTTAGAATGCTTCACAAATCCTGTAAGTTGGTGAACTAAATTACGACGACTACTAATGCATGCATAGCAGAAGATGGTAGACGACCTTTTTGGGAAAATATATTTGAACCATCTTTATAAAAAGTTGAAACGTCTTGGATCGAAGTTCATCTCAGCAGCTGGGTAGAAGTCAACACATACAAAGCAACCTGAAAGAAAAACCTGGATGTGAACTCATCTAGATTTCAGTACTGAATATGTCCCAAACTCCCAATAATAGTCAAGAAGACGGCGTTGAACTGGTTGGTGAAAAATCATTGTACCTGGCACCTTGGGTGAGTTTGCGTGTAAGTTCACACACATGCAAGAATGGTGTTTATACTTTCAAAGATTTCATGATCAAGCTTGATACCACCTGACACCGAAGTATATAAAACATCGATTTCAGCAAGGTGCAATAAAATTAAAATACCCTTTATACGTATACCTTTTGAGTTGAAGCATAGTATCATTGTCCTAATAAGTTAGAAGCTTATGCTAATTTAGCATGAGGATAGACTGAATTTTCAGTTTACACACGTGATGCTTATGCCTGTCAGTGCATGTGCTGAAGCAGCCAAACCAACATCTTCAACCTAGTGTTAAAACGTACAGTGGAATCATGTGGAGGATCTTCCACATATTTTCCCTATATAAGAAGTCAACTACAGTATGGCGCATTCAGTAAAGTATTTGAAAATAAGTGACATGCACCTCGAAATTGCGTTTGCTTCATGCAACTACATGGATATACATTACAGCAATCTCACTACAGCAAAAACATTGTAAGCCGTGTATGTTTCATACACGGCAAAAGCTGTTTCAAACTCGGCGAACTGTACGCCGAGTGTTACACTCGGCGTATAGCACACAGCTTACAACCGGTCGGCTTAGTTGGTTGATCGACTAAAACCCGCATAAAAGAAAATGACTGCACACGTACGTCACCATCGTCATAGTTGCCATGATCAATCTCCTAGAAAAGGTGTCAAATTGAGCAGAAGAATCAGTAATGAGAGACGTTGTCTGGTTAAATAAACCGCGAACTCCAAAATAACCATGAGGTCTTCTCTGCTTGTCTATAATACATGATCACCAAAGTGATCATAAAGAATTATAGATACAATTGTAAATCTTTAAGGAGATACAGTTGTAAATCTTTGAAGATTTGAGCACTTACCTGAGTCGACTATTGTTGTTTCTATTATTTCCACCTAGAGGGCATGACTACCATGATTAGTCGCTGACTAAATATTCCTCGTCTCTGGAAGCCAGATGTGCTTGGCATTGTCTAATTCATCCCAAGAAAATTACACTCAACTCGTGCTAGCAGCAGCGACATATGCTTGCACAGATTGCCATCTGATTCTCTGCGAGAAAAGTTGGAGAATATAGGAAGCGGTGGCACCTGTAAGGGGAGAAGGAGGCGAACTTAGATCTGCAATAGAGATAAGAAACATGAATCTGCAAGATAGAAAAGAAGGAATAAGCGGAGGAGGGGAACTTGGATCTGCAAGAGAAATAAGAAACATGAATCTGCAAGAGAGAAAAGAAAGAATAAGTGGTTGCGCTATCCTGCAGCGACGGCCTCAAAAACTGAGAACGACGCTAATAGAGACCTGATACAGAGAAGATGTGGAGGAGGATGCGCTGCTCGTGACAGCCGTTGCTCGATTGGGCAGCGTGGTAGGTTCAACCAAGTTTGATGGATGGAGATCGAGAGAACAACAGAAACTTGTCCTGGAGGTTGATAGAGCTATGGAGTCGTAAGATATATTGACATGAATGGTTCATTGATGCCTCCAAGAAGAGTTTTCTTTACGTCAGAGTGTTTCATAGAGATACGTGAGCGCTTGGGACACATGAGAGAGATAATTCAGTTTTTTTTCTCACTGGAGAAATAAATGAGACGTGAGAGATTGAGAGAGTTTATTTTTTGGGAAATATTTGCGCGCGGCGCGCCGGCCGTACGTCGAGCCGGTCGCGTGCGAGGCGTACGATCTAGCAATATCGCACGCACGAGGAGGCACATACCTCAAGCACGCACCGCTCCATCCCCTTCTTATCTCTTCTCTCGAGCAAGCACAGCCACTCGTTACTTTTCCCCAAGAGTTGACCCACCACGGTCCCTCTCTGCCATGGCCAAATCAAGCTCATGCACGCCTCCAGCCACCGCCCTTTCTCCGATGCTCCGCCGCACTTTCTGTTTCCTCCCAATCCCTCCGCCATGGAATCTACCACGAGCTGCCACAAGACCGGCTGGGCACACGAGACGGAGGAAGGGCCGCGGTCTCGCGTGCTCCAACGGTGGCGGCCGGACGGTGGCGACCGCGCCGCGGGGTGCTGGAACCGGGCTGACGCTCGGCGAAATAGCTGCAACCAGCGAAATCATTCCTGTGAGCTTACGCACCCGGGTACTGCTATCCTGGACGTGCATATTCTTTGGGATGTGCGCCACATGGAACAGAAAACACTAGGGGTCATGTTTGCTGGCAGAGGATTACAGACGTACATGGCCGTGATCGGCCTAGTTGGGCTAGGAGCACAAAAGGACAGATGCATGTGGGCTTGGAAGCAGGCATCTCCAGAAAGAAGACAGAGGAGTCATCCGCAGTCGTCCGGTGACAAATTCTCCTCCGTGCTCCTGTGGAGCTAGCTCGGCGGCGGGGGTAGCGGATGAAATTTGAGAACGAGAGAAGAAACGAGATCTGAGGGGCAGCTTCACTTGCTGGAGAGGGAGCAGGGGAATCATTGGCCCGTCCGGGTGTGGGGAAGCAGATTTGGACGCGCATCGCGGCGAGCCATCTCCGGCGCCATCAGCCGTTGGCAGGGAGGAGGTAATTACGAGTCCCAATTTTCTTTGGCAAAGCCACTTATGCAGATGGGAGTTAGGGGGTTGGGCGGCAACAGGTTTGATTTTATCCGTATGTTGCTTAGCTTTTCTATCTGCGTATTGCAGAGTTATCCGGACCGGATGCGGAGAGCTAAATCTAGGTTCAGTTCCAGCTGCCTCCGTCAACATGCAGCTAATCATACTTCCATGGCCAGATTGAATCATCACGCTTCTGGAAGAAATAATCAGCGTTCGGGAATCTGAACAAGATCTTGTAAATCAGCAAGAAAAATGTTTGATTCGTACCCAATGGCATCGAGCTGTGCCGTATCGATGGGGCAGAGCTCCTCGCCATGGGAGCGCTGACTGACCATGCCCTCCTCCATTGAGCGAGTATAATGGGAGTGAACAGAGAGGGACGCTGCAGCCTCGATCGAGGGTGTCACGGGTGTGCTTCCAGTATATTTTTTTGCTGGCACAAAAAAACAAACATGTGCAGAGCCTAGTACGTCCAAGACTCCCTACGACGACGGTCGCCGTAACATCCATCCGCCATTGTAATCGGACCAGGTAACCGAGCATAATTGCTGAGCATCTCGAGGTAGGGCGTCGGAAGCCAGCGGCCGAGATAGCGCGACCCGGGTGCGTAGGCTCAAGAAATCCACTGCCCTGCAACCAGTGCTCACGCATGCTGGAACCGGCCACCGGGGGTGCTGGAACCGTCATCAACTTTTGCTACAACCGGCGAGTTTTTTTGCTACCATCATTTTTTTTCTTCATTGTTCATGAGAAATTGGCGGGTCTTTTTTGCTGCAACCGTGATCAGATTTTGCTACGGCCGACGAGTTTATTTGCTACCACCTTCCTTTTCCTCATTGTTCGTGAGGTCTTTTTTGCTACAATCATCAATGATTTTTGCTACAATGATCAATGATTTTTGATACGACCAACGAGTTTTTTTGCTACAATCACCAATGATTTTTGCTACCAACATCTTTTCTTCTTCATCGTTCATGAGAAATTGGTGAGAACTTTTTTGCTGCAATGTCATCGATTTTTGCTACCACTGACGAGTTTTTTTTTTGCTACCACCATCTTTTTTCTTCATTGTTCGTAAGAAATTGGGGGGAAAAGCTGCAATGAGCAGGGGCTTCGATGTTGCCAGCGAGGATGTGAGCAGAGACTACCTGAGCAGGCCCGGCGGGGTGCTGTGACGGCTTGGGGCGGACGGGGGGAGGTGTGCAGCGTCGCTGTGATTTGGAGACAGAAAGAAACGAACGTGGGGTCGAGAAGGTGGGGACGAAGAAGGGAACAGATCGAACGGCTGGACGAGCAGGATCCGACGCTCAGGGTACGACCGGCCCAAATTTGGGCCGGCGCACCGGCGCCTAGCACTCGCCTTATTTTTTTGGAGAGATTGAGAGAGTTGGGTCACGGGAGAGATAACTGAGTTTTTTTCATGTGAATCAATCTAAACCATAAGTTTTTTTCCTATGAGCCGATCTAAACTGTAATAATTTGGTCCCACTAAATTAATGGCTGCTAATTACTGATTAACATGGTAATTTTTTGAAAGTCTGTAATTAGTATAGGTATATAGAGGTATAGATAGATAGATATAGATTAACGGCTCAGATTTAATATTGTAACGTTAGATACAAATATTGTTGTAAACAAACAATTAGGCTGTCACGTGCAAATATTTTTGACAAGATAATAGAACTAACTAGGAAGGAGCGCTATAGATTAGGCAAGAAAAAAAGTAATTTAGAAAGAGTAAACCGGAGATAAATCTGCTTGCATATGTGTACGTGCATAGGACTCTGAAAACAAATACTAAGGACAGATGGATACAGCGTGAGAAAAACTAGACGCGAAGCACTAGGAATCCGTATTAGATACGGCCAGCCAGCGAAAGAAAAGATACGACCGGCCATGTGACGTAAGAAACCTGAAGCAATCCGGTGTGGGCAATGCCATGCATGTAATTAATGCCATCGTTACTAGAGAAGCCCATACATGGGTGCATGTTTAGTTCATAATTTCTACCCAAAGGCCAGAGGATGCAAACAATATACCCCTTCTTACCAGCTTGACAAGCCAGACGTTGTGAGAATGAAATTGTGACTCAGTGGACGCTACCATGCCTCATTAAGTAACTAATGATTTTAAGTCATATTTGTTGCTTTTTTTTGTCTTAAGAAAATGCACTACAAAACAAAACTTGCTTAACCGAGGACCTAAGAAAATCATATGTTAGTATGGACCAGCTCAAGACATCATCGAGAAAATTTATTAATTTTAAGTTCCAATAATTGATTCTTCATTATACCAGCTACTACCTAGAATCGTATTTGGTAGGCTATGACTGAGTGTTTTTGGTTTTAGGGCCCCATGGAGCTCGACTTTTTTGAAAATCCAGCAACAGCCGTTTAAGTTTCCAAAATACTTAAAATAAATAGATATAAGTACATGTAAAATTTCATTACAAAATATGTTCTGATGAGATCTGTATAAAAAACAAAATCATGTACTTTTATAGTGTATACATGATTTTGTTATCTTTATGTGATCGCATATAATTACATGATTTTGTTATCTTTATGTGATCGCATATACTTTTTTTCGCCGTGAAACTTTACAAACAAGTAGTATATATCCACAGACATGTGTGTATTATTAAAAAAAGTTGAAACCTAACCTTTTGATTTTTGAATTTTTCAAATTTCAAGCTGCATGGCGATCAAGCTTCATTAACTACTTCCGTTCGGCTTCACATAAGGGCGTGCATGCGTTTGTGAGATATATGTTTTTTGTGGGGTATATGCATATTTTTCATATTCTCGATGCGATATATATCATGCATGTGCGTAAGATCACTTGATTAAGAATGAATGGTTATATGGTGTTTGGATAGAATTTAGAACAACCAATGGCTATAATAAAGGTCTACAAAATCATTTCCTCATTTTTTGACTTTTTGTGATATTTTCTAGCATTTTTATTTTCACTGTCTGGGCGATACCAATAATTAGTGTTTTCGAATATACAACGACAGTTACTTAGAAATAGATGGTCAGGCTACACAAATAATTAAACTGAGAGGACATTGTCACGATCATTTAGAAGCATGCATGGAAGGTCGATATCCATGACATTTGTTTTGTAGAAAACAAATTGCACTTTGAATTATGGTGAGGCATATAGAGGAGGATAACATAATATTTAGACATTTAATTATTTATGAAATGGCTTGGTGTGGTAGGAAGCTAACATTAATGCCATCAGTGACTTTTTGTCACACACGCGTCGATGACTTTAACAACAATAACACATTTAGCAAAAATATTTCACCTTTAATTTGATCATGTTTTCTCAGGACACCCATTCGAAATAAAATATTTTTGTATTTTAAATGATCTATCAAGGAGGATTGACAAACAACAGTGTGTTACAGAAATCTGAAGATTGGTATGGATTATATGTCTTTGCATGGCAGGGTGCCGATTTTTTATCACATACCAGTTCAAAAATAATACAGTTAACAACATAATTCCCAAATATTATCTCTTTCCCGGATATGCACATTTTGGCTTTTAATATAGCTTAACTACGAATGGAGAAATATTGGTGGAAATCTTTTTTTGTAATATAACAATTAGTGAATAGCACGATCAGAAGGTGTGGAAGCATATATATGGATATGTGGACATATGACATTGTGCTAATAGATAGTGGTGGAACAGATAATAATGTATGGTTGCAAGTCATCAATGTTCTCATTTCCTCGGTAAAAATCTAAAAGAATATTGGGAGCAAAGGTAAATGAATATGGATGAAAAGGTAAAGCCATGAAATCTAGAGATTAGTACGAAAGCGAATAGTTTGACATGGTGGGATACATGCCTTTGTTATTTTGATATTTCATTGTAGGGCAACCATATCATAGGCAACAACTTTATAGAAAATCTATAATTTGTCTATATAAATACATATATAGGAATAGATCAAGTGAAGAAACATACGTAGGGCAAAATATGCAAAATGAATAAAGTTGTAATTGAAGTCTAGCCGCGCAAATGCGCGGGTCACCCAGCTAGTTTCGAAAAAGGGAAGGGCACGCTTAGCGGATTTGGAGATGAATCTGCTCATGGCGGCAACGCAGCCAGTGAGCCGACGCACATCCTTAATCCGCCTAGGTGCCTCAGTCTGTTCAATGGCCTTGATCTTGTCTGGGTTCGCCTCAATCCCAAGCTGCGACACTAAGAACCCGAGAAGCTTGCCAGAAGGAACGCCGAAGACACACTTCTCAGGGTTCAGCTTGAGGTTGATCTTGCGCAAATTTGCAAATGTCTCTTCCAAATCTTGCACAAGTGTTGCCTTGTCCTTGGTTTTGACCACTATGTCATCCATGTAAGCTTCCATATTTCTATGTAGCTGGGGCTCAAAACCAATTTGGACTGCTCTTGCGAAGGTCGAGCCAGCACTCTTCAACTCGAAAGGAATCCGTAAAAAGCAATACGCACCACATGGGGTGATGAATGTTGTCTTCTATTCATCTTCTCTCGTCATGAAAATCTGATGGTATCCCGAGTAGGCGTCGAGGAATGATAACAGGTCACACCCGGCCGTGGAGTCAACAATCTAGTCAATGCGCGGCAACGGGAAAGGGTCTTTTGGACAGGCCTTATTGATATCTGTGTAATCAATACACAGCCTCCACTTCCCATTCGTCTTGCGCACCACCATCGGATTGGCCAACCACGTCGGATGGAGTACTCCTCTCACCAAGCATGCCGCTTCTAGCTTTCTGATCTCTTCTGTGATGAACTCATGTCTTTCCAGAGCTTGCTTCCTGACCTTCTGCTTGACGGGCCGCGCATGAGGATAGACAACAAGATGGTGCTCAATCACCTCCCTGGGAACACCGGGAATGTCGGATGCTTGCCATGCAAACACATCAACATTCGCCCGCAGGAAAGTGACGAGCTCGCCTTCCTATTTGCTATCGAGGGTGGAGCTTATGGTGAAAGCCCCTCCCATGCGATCCTCCTTGACGGACACCTTCTTGGTCTTTAGCGGTGCAGCTCTGGATTTCTTGCTCTTGTCGGTGGAGCTCTCTGGCACGTCCTCGACGGGAGCACAACACTCCGGAGAGGTGCGCTTGCCGGAGTGGGTGCGAGAGGTCTTGCCGGTCATCTTCCCTCCTGGGGCTTCAGCGGCAGGAGCAAGTGCCTTAGCGGCAGTTGCTGCAACTGCTTCCCTGTAGAGTTGGTCAGCGCAGATCAGCACATCTTTCTTGTCGGAGGGGACGGTGATGATGTTCATCGGCCCAGACATCTTCAGCGTGTTGTAGGCGTAATGTGATGCCGCCATGAACTTGGCTAGTGCCGGCCGGCCGAGGATCCCGTTGTAGAGCAAGGGGATCTCGGCTACATCAAAGACAATCCTCTCCGTCTTGTAGTTCAACTCACCTCCAAACATCCCGGGGAACGTGACCTTGCCCTTCGGCTGGCTTCTTCCCGGGTTGACCCCTTGAAACGTGCCCATCTCTTCGAGGTCTCCATCAGGAATCTGCAGCCTTTTAATCACAACAGGTGAGATCAAGTTCAGGCCAACCCCGCCGTCAACTAGCATCTTCGTCACCTTGAGGTTGCGTATCGTTGGTGAAACTAATAACGACAAACACCCGACCGCAGTTGTGCGATCAGGGTGGTCCTCAGTGTCAAAGATGATAGGCGTGTTGGACCACTTCAGTGGCTTCCGTGCGTCGAGTGATGACTCCACCGTTGTGATCTCACGCGCCCACTGCTTGACCTGGCGGTGAGAAGTATGCAGCGAGGCGCCACCGTCGACGCATGTGGCCTCTGTAGCTTTATGAAACTCGTGGTCGCCGGATTCGTCATCCTCGTCATGATCATTGTCTTCGTGCTTCTTGTCGTGGCCCCGCGTGGGCATCTCTTGCTGATTGTCCTTGCCGCGGAGGCCTCCTTGGACGCTATGCTTCTTGCCAGACCCTTCGGCACCATCCTGGCCTTTCTCCTTGTCCCGCCTCTCATACTCAGCTTTTTGCTTTTCAGCAAGCAGCTCAACTTGTCGGCAGTTCTGGAGGTCGTGGCCCTTGGTGCGATGGATCTTGCAGTATTTCTTGTCGGAGCTTCCTAGCTTTTCGACAGCCGCCAAGGCCCGACAAGCGGCACATTCGGCAACCTCCTTGCCAGGATCGCTTGCCTTGGCCTTCTTGGCAGCGCCGGTGTCGTCAGATCCCTCGACGGCAAGCACAACCTTGCCCTTGCACTTTCTGTTATGGCACCGACCCTTCTTCGTCAGGGCGGTGGTGTCGTTATCCGTGGAGTCGGTTTCCGCACTGGCGTCCTCACTGGGGTACTTCCTCCCCTCTTCAGCTTGAGCGCACCTACCGGCCATAACATAAAGTTTGACCACATCTTTGACTTTGTTCATCACCAGTTCTTCACGCATCTTGCGGTTGTGCACATTCTGATGGAACGCGCTGATCACGGCGGCGGGATGAACATATGGGATGTTGTACTGCACTCGGCCGAACCTCTGTATGTACTTGTGCAGGCTTTTACCTTCCTTCTAGTGGATGATATGCAAATCGCTTGCCTGGTCATGAGCTTGATGGCCTCCAGTGAAGGCGCTAACAAACTCATGACACAGATCCGACCAAGAAGAAATGGAATCCGCCGGCAAGTGCATCAACCATGAAATGACATTCGACTTAAGTGCCAGCGGGAAGTAATTGGCAAGCACCTTGTCGTTGCGGGCTCTAGCAGCTTGCATCACAATGGTGTAGATGCTGAGGAACTCTGACAGGTGAGTCTTGCCGTTGTACTTCTCGCCAATGTCGGGCTTGAACATGCGGTAGGAGGGCCACTGGAACTGCCGCAGATCGCGGGTAAAGGCTGGGTAACCCACCTTGTAAGGTAGGCTGCCGTAGCCTCCCAGTGTCGGGTGGTCCATAGTGGGCCCGTCCGCCTATCTGACTGGTGGCGCGCATCACGCCGGCGCTCGATGGTGGTTCGAGCATCTTCAAGGGATCACTCCCGAAGAACTTGGCGATGATTGCGGTGGGTCCGCGGATCAGATGATGCTATGGAGATGTTATCACGGGCGTCGTCCCGATGGATCGACACCCGCGGTAACTAGCATGGGGGAGGAGAGTGTACCATGGCTGCATCACCTCCGGCCCTTCCTCCACTGGCGTGCGGTGGCTCGATGGAGCGTCGGCCTCCGGGCCTTAGTGGCCGCGTCTCATCTTTGTTGGGGATGCTGATGAGGGTCCGGACGGTGGCTCTAAACTTGACGAGCTTCTCCGCAGCAGGAGGAAAGTCGAGGAGCAACTGCGCACGCGCCAAATCTTCTGCTGGCGTGGGCGGCGGCGAAAGCTGCATGGATCATGATGTGCTCCGACTTCTAACCACATTAGAAGGGGCTCTATCACGGCCCTGCGGCTGTCCGCCATTTTCGCCAGCACCTCGGCATGCATGCCGGCCTCCTTCGTCCCATGAAGGATGCGCAAGACTCTTCCCACGATGGCGCCCAGGGTCAGCAGCGTGGTGACACTGCTCATCACACACAACTTGGGAAGAGCGCACCATGGGTGCCGGTGTAGGTGTCTTGGAGGCTGCCGCACCGCCGGTAGGTGGCACGGCGATGCCCTGGGAGGGCCCCGCGCCGCCTGCGGGGGGTACAGCTCCGTCTTTGGAATTCGTGGCGTGCGGCCCGTCGTCTTGCGCACGAATGACGCTGCTCGCCCAGCCCGGACTGCCAAAGCGATATGGGCATTCGCGGGCCGCGCCCCGGGTTCTGTCCGCGACCGCCCCGCTACTTGCCCGCACTGGTACAGGCAGTCCGGCTCTGGATGAACCGATCACCGTTGTCGTCTTCCTCTTGGGAGCCATGGCGATGAAGAACTGCTAGACTAGCTGCTAGACCGGATTTTCAGAGCTGCGCCCCCTACCTGGAGCGCCAAAGATGTCGGTGAGGACAACACCTATCGGATCACTGGAATCCCTAGGGTGGTCAGCGGGCGCGAGGTTGTGAGAAGAGCGGGTCTAAGAGCTAGCACACAGATTGTTTACCTAGGTTCGGGCCACGAGGACGCGTAATACCCTAGTCCTTCTTTGGTTTGTATTTCAGTGTTCTTGAGCTAGCTACCATGCGTGATTTGCTCAAAAGAGCCGAATCCCTCCCCCATACAACTCGGGCCTCCTTTTATAGGAAAAAGGGGACACCACAGTGGCACACAGGAGGTGGAAAGTGCATGCGGTGGCTGAGTCTATCCTCTGGCGGCGTCGGACAAACGCATTTAATGCGCTGCCGACGTGCCCTTCTCGCTGTCGCTGCCTCGCCTTGCTGCGACACACGTCCGGGCCAGCGCGGCATGTAGTGCCATGTAGGCTCGTAGGTTTCTTACCTGGTGCGGTGGCTGCGTCTTCACGAAGATCTGCATGCCACCACGCAGGTGCTTGCTGAGTTGGTCTCGGGGCTGCACGTCGCCACACAGGTGCTCGCCTGGCTGGCTGGGCAGGCAGCTGCATGGGAACAGCGGTGGAGCCTTGGCAGGCACGGGCCCGGCCGCGGCCCTGCTGATGTCATCGACAAGTGTCTTGTCGGGGCCCCGGCAAGGGTCTAGCCGTGTCACCGCGGTCGTCCCCGGCAAGGATGTTGCCGGAGGTCTCGTCTTCTGGTCTTCATCCAATTTTGCATGTTTGCGATCTTTACAAAGATCTGCATGCCACCATGGAGGTACCTCCCGCCAATGTGGTTGACGACGTTGGAAGCCTTGGGCTCAAGGGTGGCACGCTCTGCTGGCGTTGGGCGAGTCGCCCCGGCAAGGCTCTTGCCGGGGCTGCGGAGGCCGCCCCGGCAAGACCCAGCAAGGGTCTTGCCGGGGGAGTCCACCTCGCCCTCTTGCTCTTTGCGTTTTTGGTCTTGGTGTTACTTGATTGTCTTGTGGCTTCGGCTTCCCGCCTCTGCCCTGCTAAGTGTGGCCGCGGGCATGGCTCTGACTACCCGTGTACAAGTAAAGGGGTACAAAGTAGAGCCCCTGCTTCTGTACACCGACAGAAATACATCAGAGTACAACATGATATAGCTTCAACACTTAGCTACCCCATTAAACAACTGCACCAACACCAAGTTTCACATGCAACATCTAGAACCTTTTGAAATTAGCATCATATACGGTACATAGACAGATGCATCTCTTTGGGAAAACTGCTGAAGCAGAAGGCATATTGAGCCTTCATTGATGATGAAGGTCTTTGTAACTTTAGGCCAGTGCCTGTGGATGATTGACCGTCCATCCTTCGTCCTCTTCAGGAACACTTCTATATTGAACCGTGGGTGTTGTATGAATACCTTCCTTGCCTCCTGTCCATACAGGTGGTTTGAGAGGTAATCATTAGTGAACTATTTTGATGCCGAACTAGTGCACCTATACAAAAACTCATATCTACCATCCATATTACACTTCTATCATCATCTGTTCGCCGAACTAGTGCAGCTATACAATTTGCCATTGTATCGGGTGTCTTGGGGACACAAGAGATTTCTTGTATTTGGTTGCAGTGTCGTTTGAGAGAGACCATCTTCATCCTACACCTCTCACGGATTGATAAACCTTAGGTCGTCCACTTGAGGGAAAATTGCTACTGTCCTACAAAACTCTACGCTTGGAGGCCCAACACGTGTCTACAAGAACAAAGTTGCATAGTAGACATCACCATCGTCATTCGGCTGCAAACATTGAGATATATACCTGGTTTTAAAATTCTTGTAAATCCAAAGCTCGTCTGAAATTCATGAAACTTGGCATGCTATCATGGAGCGGCATCAACAAGTCGTGGTAAATTTTTTGTCCCATTTGGGGTAGGTTTGGGGATATGTTTCTCACAAACCAGAGCTTCTCACAACAAGCCCGATGGTTTCGGTAGGGAACGTTTCACCTTTCTGGACTAAACAATATGCATTGCCTCTTCTCAATTTCAACTTTTTTCCTAGTGTCAACATAGAACAACAGGGGTGTTGTGTCAATTTTTGGAATTTTTGGGGGTTCACTTGGACATTTTTATACATTAACTGAGTTTTCTATGCATTCATGTGCATAATTCAAATTTGAACTACAGGCACATGCTCTAATGCATATAAATTGGTTGAAAATTCAAATATGTGTCCTTGGTTGCATGCTTAGGTCCCATGCAAGACATGGGAATGAATATCAAATACCCTGCTACCGTCACTTGGCCGCAAACATTGAGATACCTGATTTTTAAATTCTAGTAAATGCAAAACTCGTCTGAAATTCATGAAACTTGGCATGCTATCATGGAGCGGCATCAAAATGCAGTGGTAAATTTTTTGTCCCATTTGGGGCAGGTTTGGGGATATACTTCTCATAAACCAGACCTTCTCACAACACGCCTGTTGGTTTCGGTAGGGAACGTCCCACCTTTGGGGACAAAACGATATCCATTACCTCTTATTGCTTTGAAATTTTTTCTCGTGTCAACATAGAACAACAGGAGTGTTGTGTCAATTTTTGAGATTTTTCGGGGTTTGTTTGGAAATTTTTATGCATTAATTGAGTTTTCAATGCATTTATGTGCATAATTCAAATTTTAACCATTCACGTGACACCACATGTCTTGGTTTTAATGGCTCTTGGTCGCAAACGTTTTAGAAAGAACACCCATATGCAAAGTGAGAGCAGGATTTGTGCATCTCTTCAATGCAAACGCTTGTTTTGGATGACCCATGTGCAACCACTTATAAACAATTTGGTAAGATTTGCATCTGTCATATTGGGTATGTTGCCATTTGTCAAACTGGAAAGATTGACATTTGTTAATCTAGTAACATTGCCATTTATCAACCCTGTAACACTGCGATTTGTCAAAATATGAAGCTAAAAATCACCAGCAGTATCTAACTTTTGCAACTAATATTCAGTAATTAAGCATAGATGGAGGCGAGGAGGCGTGTTCAGCTGGGCGTGCAGCGGGCGACGCAGTACTATTTGATTTGACAGCGGGTGACGCAGTTCCCGATACGGCTTTAGTGTAGACAAGGCAGATGGTAGCGGTTCCAGAAATGTTGAACGGCCAATGATGCATCCTCCTTCAATTAGCATCATGAATGCATGAGGGAAGTAATGGGAGGAGGACGGGGAAAACAGGCAGCACGATGTGAATGCAACGCAGTTTGCACTCATATAAAGGCGCCCTTCCATTCCAATGCATCTACCACATCGTACATAACTAAGCATTTGCCTAAGCACCTACACTAAGCACAAAAGTGCTCACTCCAGACCCATGGAGGCGACGCACGCGAGCGGCCAGCGGCTATGCCAGACGGTCCACGACGCCGGCCTGCGGCATGGCGCCGAGGATCATCTCCAGACTGTGTTGGCGATCGGCTGGTTGATGGCTGCCGTTGATGCCAACTACGACTCTCAGTTGGACTAGATGATCGTTGCCACCACCAACAAGTTCACCATCGTCAAGAAGCTCGCGAACGACATTGCCGTACTCCTCCAAACCGTGCACCCGGGCTCCTCATTGCCTGCCACCCTGATTGGCCTCCATGGTTGAAACCTCTTTCAAGCATTGGTGGCCCTGCGACTGCCCGCCAACGCCATGAAGAATGTCCACCTGGAGGTCGCGCTCGCCGCGAGGCGCCTTGCCCTGCAAGAATTCGTCGACCTACACATCCACATGTACAAGCAAATCGTGTACATAGGTATCTACAAGGCTAGTGAGGACGCTATGACGTTGGCCTTCTGCAACCGGCTGGAAGCCTTGGATGCCTTTGCTGAGAAGTACCTTGACCTCGCCACAAAAACCGCTGCTCCTTAGCCGCCGGTCGGTGGCCCGATGCACCGAGTTGAGGAGGAGGAGGTCGTACGTTGATGGATGCATATTTCTTCTTGCCTTCTTAATTCTTATTGTGCTATTGCATTCTCGTTCCACTCAGTAAAGACATGTGTGATCCCTTTGCTTAATTATATGCATCACTGTAACTAGTACTCCATTCGTCAATATATAAGTTGTGCTGCCAGTGTTTGGGGGCGGCGCACGACACAATAAGCACATCCACGACGACACATACGGAGAGGACATCCACCGGTTCCAATGGCGATTTGTCAAAATATGCAGCTAAAAATCACTAGCACTATCTAATTTTTGCAACTAAAATTCAGTAATTAAACATAGATTTCATTCATAGATTAAGCAGTCGTGCTTAATCTATACAAACAGTTCAATTGTTATGCACCGCGGTGTCTTGTGCTCGCCGTTAGGCGCCGCTGCGCGCTCTGCTTGCGTTCGTCGGCGCGCTCGCGTTGTGGACAACTTTTCCTTGCGTGTTCAACTGCTATAAGCATATATATGGTTGCTCGCCGTTGAGGCGACCACGGAGCGTTCTGCTCGCGTCCCTCCGCGCATTCTCTACCAGCGGTTGGGCCTACACACGATCATGTCGGGGGGGGGCATATTCATGCGGGTGCGCCGCGTGCGTTGCCATGCGATGCAGTTACGTGCGACACGATGGAGTTATGCGCTGCGAATTAGAACTGCCATCAGGATGTGCCGTCTAGCCTCCCCTTTAATTCCCGCGAGCATTATAACCTTAGTCTCTTCAACCTTTCGATCGCACCCCACAATACAACAAGCACACCCATGACGACACATAGAGAGGGGATGTCTAGCAACGCTCCGATGGAGTTCGGCAAGCATAAAGTGGAGACCCACACAAGGGAGATGGATCTCTCGGTAGTGTACACCATCGACCCGACCGTGGTGGACGACTACATCAACACCGTTGAGCAATTGCTTGCTGGAGACAAGTACAAGGTGGTCGGCATCGACCTCCAGTACATCGCCGGTAGTCCCAACATAGATCAGAAGGTTGCCGTCGCCTAGTTGTGTGTACACCATCATGTCCTCATCTACCACTACTGCATGGCCAGAGAGCCTTGCGACCATTTCAACAGGTTTGTCAACAACACCGACTACAAGTTCGCCACGATGGCAACCACCGACGATGTAAAAGCGCTCAGTGTTACGGGCTTGCCCTGCCAGAACCATGTCAAAATCCATGACCACTACAAGGTCTGGGGCAGCACAAAGAAGGACTGCCTAGTCAAACTCGCCTCGGCCATCATCGACCCCTACTACGAAAAGATGAAGTAGGATGCCCAGAGACAAGTGTCGTATCCTGGCACAGGGCCTGCATGCGGCAACTGGATGAACCTCACCTCAGGTTCATGGCCAAGAGCGTGTACACATGCTACGAGATGCACATGTGGATCGTTGACATGAGGAAGTGCCTGGTTACCCAAATCGACGAGCCCAGATCGAGCCACACGCAAAGCAAGCGTCACAAGAAGAAGATGATGATCAGATGAGCGATTATGCTAGTTCATCATGCATGTAATATATAGTTTACTTTATTGGTGTGTGGAAGTGTCATGTGTGTAGTAGCCACCTATGAAATTATTCATGTAATAGTTTACTTTGGTGTGTGCAAATGCCATGCTTGTAGTAGCCACCTATGTAATTGAATGTTTAATTTGTTTCCTGATAATTGTGTGTGTGTGTGTATGTGTGTGTGTGTGTTGTTGTTGTTGTTGTTCTTTATACAATCCCATCACACAACACACACGTCTTATTAGCAGCAATCGTCTGTGTTATTATTGGTCTTCGCACACATTTCTGATTACAAACCTATTTGCCGCGTATCACACACATCTTGTCATATTGTACCGTTTATGTTCTCTTGTCTCAACACAAATAGTTCATCCGCGTGAACCGCATGTCGTATATCGCACACACCTTGATTTGGCTGATTGTTTCTTTTGTGTTGCCTAATCACAAACAGTTCATCCTAGTGAGCCGTATGCTGTTTATCGCACACACCTTCATCTGGCTGCCCGTTTCTTTTGTTGCTCCTCATCGCAAATGGTTAATTGCACTAAACTGCATGCCCTACATCACACATGGAACTAAAATTTGAACCGTGTTTGAAGCATCCGTCATCGCAAATGTTTTGCACCTTTTTTGTCGGTTTTTACACCACCATTTGCGAATAATGCATCACACACAGTTTCATCAAAGGGTCTCTGATCAAAGTGTCGCGTTAGCAGCATCCTGCAGTAGTGTATCACTGATAGGAAGGAGCTGAGAACTCTATAGCTGATAACTTGTCTAGGTTAGAAAATATTCTTGATGACCCACAACCTACTAATGATAGCTTTCCTGATGAACAACTAGCTGCAATAAATGTCTCTCATACACTCCTTGTTATGCTGACTATGCTAATTATATTGTTTGCAGAATATACAGCACCTAGTTTCACATAGCAACAAAAGAAAAAATTATTCTATGATTTAAGACATTACTTTTGGGATGACCCACATCTTTATAAAGGAGTAGATGGTATTATTAGACGCTCTGTACCTGAGCATGAACAGGAACAAATCCAAAGGAAAGTCATTCTGAAGCTTATGGAGGATATCATGCGGGAGATAGAATTTCTCACAAGGTATTGCGATCTGGTTTTTATTGGCCTACTCTCTTCAAGGATTCCCGTAAGTTTGTTTTATCTTGTGATGAATGTCAAAGAATTGGTAATATTATTAAGCGTCGGGAAATGCCTATGAATTATTTACTTGTCATTGAACCATTTGATGTTTGGGGTTTTGATTACATGGGACCTTTTCCTTCCTCTAATGGGTATACTCCTATTTTGGTTGTTGTTGATTATGTTAGTAAGTGGGTAGAAGCTATTCCAACTAGTAGTGCTGATTACAACACCTCTATTAAAATTCTTAAGGAAGTTATTTTCCCAAGGTTTGGAGTCCCTAGATATTTAATGAGTGATGGTGGTTCACACTTTATTCATGGTGCTTTCCGTAAAATGCTTGCTAAGTATGATGTCAACCATAGAGTTGCACCACCTTATCATCCTCAGTCTAGTGGTAAAGTTGAATTTAGAAATAGAAAAATAAAATTAATTTTACAAAAAACTGTCAATAGGTCCCAGAAGAATTGGTCTAAGAAATTAGATGATGCACTTTGGGCCTACAGAATAGCTAATAAAAATCCTATGGTCATGTCTCCTTATAAAATGGTTTATGGAAAAGCTTGTCATTTGCCTCTTGAGTTAGAACATAAAGCATATTGGGCAATTAAAGAACTCAATATGATTTCAAATTTGCCGGTGAAAAGAGTTTATTTGATATTAGATCATTAGATGAATGGAGAATCCAAGCTTATGAAAACACCAAATTATTTAAAGAAAAAGTTAAAACGTGGCATGAAAAAAGAATCCAAAAGCGGGAATTTAGAGTTGGAGAATATGTTCTTTTGTACAACTCTCGGTTCAGATTCTTTGCAGGAAAACTTCTCTCCAAATGCGAAGGACCTTATGTTATCCAAGAATTTAATCATTCTTGTACTAACCCGAAGGTTGTCAATGGGCAAAGAATAAAACATCATATTTCAGGTATGTCCATTAGTGTTGAAAGCAATATTAGCCAAACTTTGACACCGGAAGAACACATAAAAGAAACCTTTCGGTATACCCCAGAATCGTGAAAAAGAGGAGGTATGTGATACGGTAAGTAAACGGACTCCGGAAAATCCAGAAAAATATTTTTTTGTCAGTTTTGGAATATTACAAAAATTAGGAAAATAAGAAACAACCAGGAAGGCAACCCTTGTGGGCACAAGACACCACGGCACGACTGGCAAGCCAGGCGCACCCAGGTGGGTTGTGCCCACCACGAGTATCTTCCGGACTCTGTTTTTCTCCCATTTGCTTGTTTCCCAAGATAAAACATCTTTATATACCCCCCGAACTTATTGACTACCGTATCGCGGAGAAATCTTCTATTTTTCTTTTCTCGCTATTTTTTGTCAGATATGTCAAGCTAGGCGTCATGTCTTCCTCTCCCTCCAACAATGTAGAAGAGGATGCTTGGTTGATGAAGATTGAATTGAATAGAGAAAAACTAAAAGGAGCTTTCAAGGGGGACAAGAGCAAGGAAGCTACTGGAGATCAAGCTCCAGCTATAGAACAGACCATGCCCCCGGAAGAAGAAGAAGATATCCTTCAACCATACTATGAATGTCTCACTCCCACTGAGATTGAAGCCTTTAGGATCATTGAAATCGTTCGTGTTCAAAATAAAAATCTCACCTGTGAAAATATTTTATTGCAAGAGCCCATCATTGCCCTCCAGAGCATTATCTGAAGATTGGAGTATCTTTTGACCCTGAAGGACAAACCCGCTACTACCTCGTCACCACCACCTCCTACTTCACCACCAAAGGAGACTTGAGTTCATGGTATGGGAACTCCCCTTGGCTTGTGCCAAGCTTGGGGGAGGTGCCCCGGTATCGTATCACCACCACTGTCCTTTGCCTTTATTTATCTTAGTTCGATCTCTAATTATCTTTTGATTTAGTTGAATAAAAATTTAGTTTGATCTTTCTTCGAGTGTTTGCTTAGTGATATTTTTATCCTTGTAATTGTGTGTGAGATATATAATAAAGTTTATTTTGAGTTTTGCTTTCTTTACTTTCATGTTGCAATTAAAAGAAAGGAAAATAAATGAAAAAGATCATATGCTAATCTTATGGTAAGTAATGACATCACATAAGGAAGAGTGTAAGTAGTAAAATTTATTGGAGATAGACAAACATAGCATTGTTCCATGATGCAATTAATGAAAGAATTAATAAGGGAAGAGAAGATTCACAAGCAAATACATTAGCTTGGACATCTTTTATGACGATGCAGGTGCATAGATCATCGATGGTGAAGAAGTGCTATGCCAGGGGTATACGACTACTAGCCGGAGTGTCAGGCCCAGGTGCACCGGTTTCTGGTTTCCGAGTAATAGCCAGTAGTTAGTTTAGGTTCACACTATTGCGAGAGAGGGATACGAACTGACGCCTCAAGAAGTACTACATTATGTATGATGAGACATGTGTCATGTAACTTGTATAGCTATATCACGTGATTATGATGTGATGACATGGTTTGTGTTGGATGATATGATGAGACTATTATGTGTATGATATGATAAGCATATTGCATGTTTATGATATGATTAGAATACTGTATGAAACGAACATCGCAAATACGTAGCTAAAAAATATATGAGAAAACATAGTAGTAGTGCTCTTTAGCGCTGGACAGGAAAATGCTACTGCTAAAGCACTTAGCAGTAGCGCTGGTATGGAGAGCGCTACTGCTAAGTAGGTATAGCAGTAGCGGGTGTCAAAACGCGCTGCTGCTAAACATTAGCTGTAGCGCCTTATCAGTAGCGCGGGCACCCGCGCTACTGATACACCAAATACCCGCGCTACTGCTAGGCTTTTCTCTAGTAGTGTACCTATCTAATGATATAAATTCCTCAACAACAGAAGTACAAACACTATGAGAGGACACATTCGTTTGAAAGCAAATCACATCCAACATAATTTAGGTTGCTCATGTAATCCTGATTGTCTCAATGTCTTCCGCATGATAGTAGATGAAACCATGTGGAAGCTTTGTAGAAGTTGAGGTTGCTTGTGCTCCTGCCGACAAACTAGAGCCTACACATTTCATGAAGGAATTAGTATGAATATAGAAGTATTATATAATTGCAGAACAAATCAATTCAAACTAGTCACACACATTTATGTCAAATAAAAATAAGAAGTCAAAACAATTTTAATATGAATTAATGGTTTCAATCTGTATTGGCCTCCATATTTCCCTCTATTGCTGTTGTGTTAATAAAATTCCACATTCTAACCATCAGCAACAAATGTTCTTCACCCAATGATAACATTAATAACATATAGTATATACTTATCAAGATAACAACTCTAAAATAGGAAGGTGTGTCAAGCTTATTGGTTATACAATTAGGAATCATCATGAATAATCTGATTGTTTGAGTTGTTGCATTTTGTAATGAAATTCTTCTCAAAATACTACTGGCATAGATGACTGAAGGTAATTTCAAAAATTATGTTACAAGTGGTATCCTCGCACAATTAGATAAAACCTATGTGGTATGCAAGAATAGTTACTTGAAGTTTGCGCCTTCGTCTTTTGTCATATGCTGGGTAGTCTATAATCTGCAGAAATTATGCTCAGGTTAACTTATAATCTTGCTCTAAATATAAATAAACGAACAAAAAATTTAAGGAAAAGGATTCACTGTGAGAATAAAATGAACAATACATATATGCAATTACATACCATGGAGGTTATTTTCACAAGAATATCATTACACATAACAACCTTGATGCATGCTTTTGGATATTAAATCATCCCCCAAATAATGCTAGCACAAAAGATGGCGAGTGTGTCACAATGTTAAATGCTAGCAGCAAGTTACATCCTCTACGAGGTATACACAAATTATTGTTATTTTACAAGAGGAATTTCTTGAAGTTGTGTCCGTCATGATTCTTCTTTTAGACATGATGATATGCAACTATTTTATGAAGTTAGGTAAATAATATCACTGTAAAACTATGGATCTGCAACCATGAGGAGGTTCCCCTGAACAGTTATATAAAACCTTTTCTTACCTCGCAAATAAAACTTTTTCTTTATCATGTTATGAATAACCTAAATGTCATTTCAAATATTAATATATGTAAACTAGGACAATACTGATTAATTATGTTGTGTTTGTGGACATCAATGTATATTTTTCTCTCCATGGTATTTATTATATTTCAGTTTCAATTAGAGTTCTCTATATAGTAATAATAGTAGATGAAATAATATCCAAATGCATTGGTCCAACTGGACATACCCTGAAGTATCAACTGATCTCTGTGCAAAAATAGGATACCTTGTCAAATTAATACTTTAAAGTTAATACAGAAAAACATATACATCTTCGCATAATTACTATATGTTTGAAAGTCAAGTATTTAGGCACCTTCTTGACCGGCTTCCCTTTCGCAGTTCAATTTCCTATGAACTCAATAACGTTGCATTTGGAGCAGAATATGTGACTATATTCCTTATGAAGGTAATACTGAAATGAGAAAAACAATATACTTAATTTGTCATATAATATATGATTTGACGTATAAGATTGCACAGGAGTTAATACTGTAATCAAGGAGAAAAATGTTCTTGTGATAGCACACAATCAGGCGTTTTATACTACAAATTGACACGTTTTTTTATTTATATCTCGTGGTGCATGTTCATATGAATGATGGCTAAATTCTATGATGAATGAGGATCCAAATGTGACTGAATAGATCAAACTAAACCTGTTCATGGACTACCCAGCCTAGAGACCCGAAGCCCGGCATCTGGGATAGGCTTGGGCTTCAATTTCCCGCCCGAAGCCCAGCCCGAAAGCCTGAAATGGCAACAAATGTATATTTCATTCAAAATATAGGTATATTATATGATCTTAATATCCCGAATATAATGAGTTTATTTAAAAAACACTGTTCATGTGCTTCGGGCTGGTCCAAGCTAGGCTCGGGCTTGGAACGTTGACTCCGGGCTTTGTCAAGCCCGGCTTGAAACCGACCCGGCCCAAAGGATGATCTGGTTTAGATCAAACTCATATTGGTTGAAAACGGGGGGGGGGGGGGTCTCCCTTCTTTGGCAAATTCAATTGTATATTTGAATGCCAAATAATTAGAGGTAGATGCACTATTTTTGAAAAAATGGATATTCATCATCTATATTACACTAGTAGAAAAAAAGGGCTATCGTTCGGGCCTGGCCAGCCCATTAGTCCTGGTTCTTCACGAACCGGGATCCATGGGGGGGATTAGACCCAGTTCATGAGCCCAGGGGGCCAGCCGGGGGCTCGTGGGCATTGGTCCCGGTTCGTCTGGACCCATTTGCCCCGGTTATAGGCACGAACCGGGACCAATGGTCCACGCTCCTGGCCAACAACCATTGGTACCGGTTCATGCCTTGAACCGGTGCAGAAGGGGGGGGGGCTTTAGTGCCTATATATACCCATCGCTTCGGCAGAGCACTCCATAGTGCTCTGGTTTTTCAAGCCGGCGAGGGGAGGGCATTTGGGTACTCTAATTCACCTCTTATGCACATGAGGTGTTCGATGAAATGCCCGAGCCACACTAATTAAGTTTTCTTCTCTGGAAGCTCGACCTCGGAGCTCCATTTTTCCCGATATTTGTCTAGATTTAGCGGTCCGTCACGCCTTGTCCCCGTTTACATCGCCGTTGATCGCTCGCACCGATCTTGTCGCCGGCACCACCGTGGTGAGCCTCTTGTTCTTATCTTCTTTCTGATACTTGTCTGTTTTTCTTACTTTAGATAGATATTTGTCTAATTTTCTTACTTTTGACACACATAAATATATATAATGCAGGCAGATGAACCGGCAATGGATGTATGGTGACAGACACACCTCTGAGTACATTAAGGGCGTGCTTAATTTTTTCGAAGTGGCTGAGGCAAACAAGAAGAATGGTTTTATGTGTTCTCCATGCACTAACACTACTAGGGAAAAGCCTAGCAGCAGCGCGAGTTTTGGCCCTCTCAGTAGCGTGGGTACCGGCGCTACTAATAAGGCGCTACAGCTAACGTATAGCAGTAGCGCCTGTTGACCCACGCTACTACTACTGATGAATAGCTGTAGCGCTCTTTGGAAAAAGGTGCTACTGATATTATCTGCAGCGCTTTTCAGCAGGAAGCACTACTGGTAAGTCGGCGCTACTGCTAAATTTCCCCCCTTCCTACTACTAGTTTTATTAGTTTTTTTCCTGCATATTTGTTTTTTATTTGTTTTGTATTTGAATAGGCTGTATACAATAATCTTTAGCATATCATCCACATACAAATGTAATCATAGCATATACATACAATTAGTCTCATCAAATCATGTCATCATCATAATCATCATCCAACGCAAAGTGGTCTCTCGTCATCAATCTCGAAAATAGCGATACAAGTCTCGATTACTTGCAAATACATCGTCATCCATCTAAACAATGATATATGCGAGAATAGCTATCACTTTGAGTACATGAGTTCGTATCCCTCTCTCGCATTTGCGTGAACCTAAACTAAGTACTGCGTGTCGCTCGGAAACCGAAAACCGGTACACCTGGGCCTAACACTCCGGCCACTTGTCGTATATATACTCCTGGCGTAGCACTTCTTCGCCATCTATTATCTATGCACCTGCATCGTCACATGAGTCGATGATATGCAACATATATAGTTGAGCAACAGAAAGAGACAGACTCGGCAAAAATAGCAACAACATATCATAAGCATAAATAACAAAGTTCATCGTACCCAAAATGACCTAACTAGAGTGATTTTCGCTAGTCGAGGAGGAGGACGCTTTAATTACATCACAAATAAAGTTTCACCGTGCATAACTCAAAGTTTTGTCATAAAAGAAAGTATGGACTAAACGGACACATTGTCATATATCGACAATCACTCCATCATGTCGTGCCATCCATCCATGTCAGGGAGATAGTCATCGAGCTTAGTGAAAGGCTTCATGTCAAGACGCTGAGAGGCTATCCATGTTCGGACGTCTTCCCGCGACATTTGTCCTTCTGCATGGAACATCCCTGTTTTTCCGACGACCTCATTCATGATGATTTGGGCAAGTTCGCGCTGGATGTTATAGAACTCAGCTCGAAGTCGATGATCCTCGATATCTCCTATGTCCTTTGCCCATTGCAGAATATGGGCTTCTTTACCACCAGATGGTCGTCAATAATACGTTGAGACGGTAATTCAGGCACCGACTCATGATGCTCAAACCCTGAGGAGGCGCCAGTATAGACATACTGTTCAGCGCCATCGTCATCCTCATCCTCATCCATGGCGACGTCATCAGCGACTAATGGAGCCACCTGCTTACCCCGTCCGCTATCACCCAACCCGACACCCGACGCTAATTGGGTAGGTGGGGTGTTGATGTTTATACCTTGCTGAGGCTGCGTGCTCGTGGGTGTGCTCCTGGCCGCCTCCAGACGAAGCAGACTCTTTGGCCACAACAGGACCCACCCATTTCAACAATCACCAAGCCGCCGCGGGGTCTCGTCGTCATCCCCCACTAGTATTAGAGGAGGAAAATTCTTGTGGCCCGGTTTGACACTGGCCACGGAAACCTTGAAGACGTTCAGGGGGATCGACCGGCTGTGGAACAATGGTTCCTTTGGCTCCATTATCGTCCCCTCCCCCACGTCCACCTTCTGTTCGCCGATGGTGTACAATATGGTGCACGGGGTTTCGTCGGCCTGCAAAGAAAAGTCTGCGGGACGGTGAAATCCGCCAAGGGGTCTGGGATGCCCAGACTCGCGGCTTCCGCGTCCTCCTTGGCCCATTTGGACCTCTTTCCACCGTAACCACGGCTTCCGAGGTGGTGGGTCCCAATGTTCCTCTTTTGAAGCCCCTTCATGTACTTAGACTTTTCTTTGGCAGCTTCGGCCTCGCAAGCCTCCTTGAATATTTGAAACTGCTCTTCCGTGATTGTCGGACTATCCTTTACAATCTCGTAGTAGGGTTCCCCGTTGTTGATCTTTGCTTTCACTCGATTTTTCCAGGCGGCCAACGCGTTGCTAAACTTGGTCATGGCGTGTTTGTTTATCTTCTTCATTGCCGGGTCCTTGTCTGGATCTTCATAATCCTTCTCATTCCGGCCCGGGAATAAGAATATCTGGTGAAACTTCTTTAGGAGGGAGCTCCTCATATTTTCTATCTTCTTTAGATTCTCATCGTTGATGGTGGCGGTTGTCCGTATGATGCAGCCTATTTGATTGTCGTAGCACGCGCGCGCTTCCTCAGGCGCCTTTGGCTCAAAATTGCCGTCGTCCACCTCCGTGACCACCAGTCTAGTAGTCCTGAGTTTGTTAGAAACCCGTTGCCTCTTTGCTTTCGGTTCAACACCGGCTCCGCTCCCCGAGGCAGCACCGGTCTCAATGCCGGTCTCGATGCCGGTCTGAATCTCAGCGTCGGTCTTAGTCTCAGCACCGGTCTGCGTGTCGGTCTCAGCACCGGGCTGCGTGTCGGTCTCAGTCCCCGATGCCACCGGTGGGCCCAGCAACAACATCTGTTGATCGTCGATAAGGCTAAAAAATTCGTCTACCGCCCGGTAGATGTCGTCGCAATCACCAGAACCCTGTCCTTCATCGTTGCTAGCCATGTTTCCTATGATTAAATCTAGTCAATTAATTCTAGACCTAATAAAATGAATAATGACATAAAAAGGACTATTGTTTTGCAGGAATGTTGACTCCTTCCTGGTGCGGCAAATCCCGGGCACTCGATATGTCCTAGTTTGTAGCACAAGTCATGCCGAAATTCACGGGAAATTTGCCAGAACAGAAATGAATCAACATTTCGACAACACATAGGCCACTCAGCATCATTCCCTGGAAACAACAAAGCCACTTGGGCACAATCGAACAACTTCAATGAAAAGATATAACATGACCACTTCAATGAAAAATAAAATTTGCCTAAATTCTTTTCCATGAAAAATATTGGTCTTTTCAAAAATCAAAAACCTTTGCCAATCTACTTAACCTAGCTTGTTAATCCAACGAACCTAATTAACCTACCTATTTAACCTAGTTAGTTAATCTAGTTTACCTAGATAATTAACCCTAATTAAACTAGTTAACGCAGCTGGTTCTCTGTCAAAGCCTAAAATAAATTTTTGCACTAATTAACCTGGATAATTAACCTAATTAAACTAGTTAACCTGACTAGTTCTCTGTCAAAGCCCTAACTAAGTTTTTGCACTAACCTAGATAATTAACCTAATTAAACTAGTTAACCTAACTACTTCTCTGTCAAAGCCCTAACTAAAATTTTGCCCTAACCTAGATAATTAACCTAATTAAACTGGCTAACCTATATGCATGAGAGAGAGAGGAGGGGTGGGGGCTTACAGATGATGGCTCCGGTGGTGGCGACGGAGGCAGTGGTGGCGAGGGAGGCAGGGGCGTCTCCGGTGACGGCGAGGGAGGCAGGGCGTCTCCGGTGACGGCGAGGGAGGCAGGGGCATCTCCGGTGACGGCGAGGGAGGCAGGGGCGTCTCTGGTGAAGGCGAGGAAGGTGGCGTCGACGGTGGCTCTGGTGGCGTTGACGAGGCCGCGCGGCTCCGGTGTCGTCGACGGCGCACGGCTCTGGTGGCGTCGACGTCGGTGGCGAATTGGGCGAGGGTGAATCAGGAAGACAGCGGCGCGCGGGGTGGGTTGAGGGATTTGGGGGAGAAGTGGCCGGGGGGAAACGGTTTTTTGGTTAAGTCAAACTTAGCGGTAGCGCGTTTGGCAAAACGCGCTATCACTAAGATAGCTATAGCGGTTTGTGCAAAATGCGCTGTTGCTATAGCTATGTAAATTTCTTCCTTTTTTAATTTGCTTTTCTGTTTCTATAGAGGGGGTCTAGGACACGCGCTGCAGCTACGTTAGCTATAGCGCCTCTTACAAACACACGCTGCTGCTATGCCTTCCTCCGATTTTTCGCTTTTTCGTTTATTTTGCTTTACATTTTGTTTTTTCCTTTCTCCTTTTTCTATTTATTTCATTTTCATTTAATTTTCTATTTGTTTTTCATCTTATTTTATTTCCGTTAGTAGTAGCGCTCTTCCCTGGAAACGCGCTGCTAATTATGCCCTAGCGGTAGCGCGTTTCATCTAAGCCCGCTACTGCTATGCGTAGCCTATCATTCTGCCAATGGGAATATTAGTAGTAGCGCTTTCGCAACTACCAGCGCTACTGCTAAGTTTGTATCTGTAGCGCGGTTTCTCTTAAATCGCTACTGCTATATAGCACTAGCGCGCTTTTTTGACCCACGCTGTTGCTAATTTCTGTGTATAACGTTTTCCCTAGTAGTGTAAATGTGGGAATACAAAGTCTTACTCTGACCGGAAAATCCTTCACACCCACCTGCTTTACAAGGGTTTCATGCCACACTATAATGTTTGGACGAGGCACGGAGAAATAGGGGTTATGATGGAAGATGGCGAAGAAGAAGAGGATGATGACAACTATGTGCCCCCTGAATACGGTGATGCTGCAACGGGGGGAGCTGCTGAAGATCAAGAGGAACCAGACGATGTGCCCGATGATGCTGCAACGGGGGAAGCTGCTAAAGATCAAGAGGAACCAGACGATGTGCCCAATGATGATGATCCCAGCTGGGTCATTGTCGATGCAAGGACGCAATGCGAAAGTCAAAAGGAGAAGCTGAAGTTTGATCGCACGCTAGAGGATAAAAAAAAGGGTTGTACCCCAATTGCGAAGATGGCAACACAAAGTTGGGTACCATACTGGAATTGCTGCAGTGGAAGGCAGAGAATGTTGTGCCTGACAAAGGATTTGAGAAGCTACTGAAAATATTGAAGAAGAAGCTTCCAAAGGATAACGAATTGCCCGACAGTACGTAAACATGCAAAGAAGGTCGTCTGCCCTCTAGGATTGGAGGTGCAGAAGATACATGCATGCCCTAATGACTGCATCCTCTACCGCGGTGCGTACGAGGATTTTAACGCATGCCCGATATGTGGTGCATTGCGGTATAAGATCAGACGAGATGACCTGGTGATGTTGACGGCGAACCCCGCAGGAAGAGAGTTCCTGCGAAGGTGATGTGGTATGCTCCTATAATACCACAGTTGAAACGACTATTCAGAAACAAAGAGCATGCCAAGTTAATGCGATGGCACAGTGAGGACCGTAAGAAAGATGGGAAGTTGAGAGCACCCACTGACGGTTCGCAGTGGAGAAAAATCGAGAGACAGTACTGGGCTGAGTTTGCACGTGACCCAAGGAACGTATGGTTTGGTTTAAGCGCAGATGACATTAATCCTTTCGGGGAGCAGAGCAGCAATCACAGCACCTGGCCCGTGACTCTATGTATGTATAACCTTCCTCCTTGGATGTGCCTGAAGCGAAAGTTCATTATGATGCCAGTTCACATCCAAGGCCCTAAGCAACCCGGCAACAACATTGATGTATACCTAAGGCCATTAGTTGAAGTAATTTTACAGCCGTGGAATGGAAACAGTGTATGTGCGTGGGATGAGCACAGACAGGAGGAATTTAACCTGCACGCATTGCTGTTTATAACCATCAACGATTGGCCCGCTCTCAGTAACCTTTCAGGACAGACAAACAAGGAATACCACGCATGCACGCACTGTTTAGCTGACACCGAAAGTATATACCTGGGAAGCTGCAGGAAGAATGTGTACCTGGGCCATCGTTGATTTCTTCCGACCAACCATCAATGTCGAAAGAAAGGCAAGCATTTCAAGGGGCGAGGCAGATCACCGGAAGAAGCCCGCCATGAGTACCGGTGATCACGTACTTGCTATGGTCAATGATTTACACGTAATATTTGGAAAGGGTCCCGGTGGACTAGCTGTTCCGAGTGACGTTGAGGGACACGCACCCATGTGGAAGAAGAAATCTATATTTTGGGACCTACTCTACTGGAAAGACCTAGAGGTCCGCTCTTCGATCGACGTGATGCACGTGACGAAGAACCTTTGCTTGAACCTGCTTGGCTTCTTGGGCGTGTATGGGAAGACAAAAGATACAACTGAGACATGGGAGGACCTGCAACGTTTGCACGAAAAAGACGGCATGCCTCCAAAGTAGTATGAAGGTCCTGCCAGCTATGCTCTTACCAAAGAAGAGAAGGAAATCTTCTTTGAATGCCTGCTTAGTATGAAGGTACCGACTGGCTTCTCGTCGAATATAAAGGGAATAATAAATATGCCTGAGAAAAAGTTTCAGAACCTAAAGTCTCATGACTGCCACGTGATTATGATGCAACTGCTTCCGGCTGCATTGAGGGGGCTTCTACCGCAAAACGTCTGATTAGCCATTGTGAAGCTATGTGCATTCCTCAATGCAATCTCTCAGAAGGTGACCAAGGCTAAGGAGTGATGTGGTGCAATGTCTTGTCAGTTTCGAGCTGGTGTTCCCACCATCCTTCTTCAATATCACGACACACGTCCTAGTTCATCTAGTTGACGAGATTGTCATTCTGGGCCTCGTATTTCTACACAATATGTACCCCTTTGAGAGGTTCATGGGAGTCCTAAAGAAATATGTTCGTAACTACACTAGGCCAGAAGGAAGCATCAACATGGGCCATCAAACAGAGGATGTCATTGGGTTTTGTTTTGACTTCATTCCTGGCCTTAACAAGATAGGTCTCCCTAAATCGCGGTATGAGGGGAGATTTACTGGAAAAGGCACGCTTAGAGGGGACTCAATAATATGCAGGGACGGATATTCTTGGTCTCAAGCACACTACACAGTTCTATAGAACTCTACCTTGGTGACCCCGTATGTCGATGAACACAAGAACAGTCTGCGCTCCAAACACCCAGAGCAGTGCGACGACTGAATTACATGTGAACACATCAGGACTTTCAGCAGTTGGTTGGAAACACTTCTCAGAGGTGAAAACACTATTTGTGATGAGCTATACTCGTTGTCTAGGGGACCATCTTCGACTGTAATGATTTGGAAAGGATACGAGATAAATGGGAATACATTTTGCACGATCGCCCAAGATCAAAAGAGCACCAACCAAAACAGCGGTGTCTGCTTTGATGCAGCAACCGAGAGGGGAAAGGACACATATTATGGTTACATAGTGGACATATGGGAACTTGACTACGGAGTAGATTTTAAGGTCCCTTTGTTTAAATGCAAATGGGTCAATCTGTTAGGAGGCGGGGTATAGGTAGACCCACAGTACGGAATGACAACAATGGGTCTGATAAATCTTGGGTACACTGACGAACCGTTCGTCCTAGCCAATGATGTGGCACAGGTTATCTATGTGAAGGACATGTCTACCAAACCGAGAAAAAGAAAAAATAAGGAAGCAAATACATCATACGATGAGCCAAAGCGCCACATAGTTCTTTCAGGAAAAAGGGACATCGTGGGAGTGGAGGGCAAGACAGACATGTCTAAAGATTATGAAAAGTTTCATGAAATTCCTCCCTTCAAAGTCAAGGCTGACCCAAGCATCCTGATAAATGATGAAGATTATCCATGGTTACGGTGCAATAAGGAAAGGACACAAACGAAGAAAAATTGAAGACTTTCTCCACAACTATTATGATAATACCATCCAACTTTCAACCTTTTCGTAGTTCAATTGAAATGCCTGTTGTAATAGACAAGTTTCTGTATGAAATCCAGATACTTCGAAAGAGATTGTCCATTTTGTACATGAAGTGCATCCAGTTTTTTCCGTAACCCTCTCAACTTTCTTGCACATGCTATGTGGATGAAATGATGATACCATGCCAACTTCCAACCTTTTCAGAGTTCATTTGAAATGCTTTTCAATTTCAGGGTCTTATAGCTCAAAATAATCAGTAAATGCATGAAAAATAACAAATGAAGTCAGAAAGGGTTGAAAATTGATGACGTGGCTTTGAATGGTGCATTTTGAACACACAAAAAGTCAGGAATTCAAATAAGTTTTAAAAAATGAAACCCCTGTGTAACAGATGAGTCTCCGTATGAAACCCTGATACTTCGTAAGGGATTGTCCATTTTGTACACGAAGTGTATCTAGTTTTTCCTATAACCCTCTCAACATTTTAGCACATGCTATGTGGGTGAAATGATGATACCATGCCAACTTTCAACCTTTTCAGAATTCATTTGAAATGCTTTTCAATTTCAAGGTCTTATAGCTCAAAAAAACCAGTAAATGCTTTTATAAAACTCTAATAGCAAAAGGAATCAACTAAAAAGCTTTTATAAACCTCTAGTATTTTTTAAACTAAAATTATATAAAATTTATGCAACTAAAATTATCAAAGTATTTTCTGTTCAAAACATGAAAAGCAGACAGAATTATCATAAAGAATTTTTTGTTAGAAACTTTAGTAGCAAAAAGAATTTTCATAAAGAATTTTTTTGATAGAAACTAAAATAACAAAATCTGTTTTTGAATATAATGATAAAACACAGTAATACTAAATATCAGGAAAAATAATCACTCAAAATATATTTTTATAGTGAAGTTATTCACAAACTAGTGATTCACACAAATTTCAAAGAATTAAAATTTAAACTATTCAAATTTGGAAACTAATGAAGTAACAGAAAGGTTATAATTATTCTAAGCTAAAAGCAAAAAGAATAAAAAAATAAAGCAAAAATCAAAAGAAAATAAATAATTCAAAAAATAAAAAAAATACTAGAAAAAATAAAAAAAATGTCACCTAATGGGCCACACGGCCTGCATACGACGAGAAACCCATCTGTACATGGGCTAGGATGCAGGCCCATAGGCCCAATAGGCCCAACATGGCAGTGACAAGGGTAGGCAACTAATGCCTGCATATTAGAGAGGAGCTCAGCACCTGAGCTGCAACGCAGCTTATAAACAGGCGTTGAGCTCTCTCGGCTAGCGAGGTGGGACTAAACTTCCCACCGCACCGGGCCAACACAAGGCCTTTAGTCCCGGTTGGTGGCACCAACCGGAACCATTGCTACCCTTTGGTCCCGGTTGGTGGCACCAACCGGAACCAATGCCCACCTTTAGTCCCGGTTGGTGCCACCAACCGGGACCAAAGCCCTCTGCTTCCCGCCCTTTGGGATGCTGAAAAGAGGCCTTTGGTCCCGGTTGGTGGCACCAACCGGGACTAAAGGTGGCATTCGTCCCGGTTGTTGTCACGAACCGAGACCAATGCTTCGTCTATATAACTAGCACTTGTGAAAATTTTATTCAATTCGTCTTCCCCGCCCCGACGACGCCACTAGGCTGCCCCTCTGTGCCTCGCCGTCGCCATCGTCGCCCCTGCCTCCGATGCCGTCCCGTGCCGCACAAACGCCGCCGCCGCACCGCGCCCCATGCCCCGCGACGCCGCCAGCCCTGCCTCCTCTCGTCGCCCGTCGCCGCGCCGCCCCTCACCGTCACCATTGCCGTCCCCTGCTTCATCGTCGCCAGCCGCCGCGCCCCTCACCATCGCCGTCGCCGCACCCCTCACCGTCGCCATCCCCCCATGAGCTCATATATATATATATATATATGAATTTTTCTAATTTAATTAGATGTGTAGTTAATTTAGATGTGTTGTTTAGATGTGTAATTAATTGAGTTCTTCTAATTTGTTCATATTGTGTTAGATTTTTTTTCTGTTCATAGAATTTTTATGATTTTTTTCTGTTGTAATTTTGTTCATAGAATTTTAATGATTTTTTTGTTCATAGAATTTTCTTTGTCAATTTATGTATATGTTCATATTGTGTATGTATAGGAAAATTGTGTATGATCAAAGTCGTCATTTATGTATATGTATTTAGAAGAAAAAGCAGGAGAGGAAAAAGGAAAATAAGAAGAGAAAGTGTTTAATATAATTAATTAGAAAAATAATAGAACTAGTTAAACTAGTTTATTTTTAGTAAGAACTACTTTATTTTATTTATAGTAAGTGCTTAATATATAGTTGAACTAGTTGATTTAATAAAACTACTTTATTTTACTATAGAAGTAGTTTATTTTTAGTAAGTACTACTTTATTTATTTATAGTAAGTGCTTAGTAGTTGAACTAGCTAGTTGATTTAATAAAACTACTTTATTTTACTATATATAGAAGTAGTTTATTTTTAGCAAGAAAATTAATAGAACTAGTTTTTTTTAGTTCAGGCAATTAATCCCGCATCGATGTCAACAATGTCTATCCCGCATCCTCGTCGTAGACTCGATGGAGGAGGCCTGCTTGATCAGAGGGGCCATGTTCGGGACTGGGCTCCGCCAGGCTGGTATTAGGAGGTGCTACCTTCCAGGGGGCGTAGGTTAGTGAGGAGCCAGCCCGTTGTTGACTCGATCCTTGTTTGGTGACGGTTGCGTCGGCCAGTGACGGTGCCGAGGTTTCCGGACACCGCGGAGGTGGTACGTCACCGTGTCAGCGAGGAGGACGAGCACGTATGTCACTACATGGTTGCGTTGGAGGGCAGGTTTGACAATACCTGACAGGTTCTTCAGGGATCTCACTGGAGCTATGATCCTGTGATGGTTCCTTCTTTTTGGGTGTCCACCGCCCGCGACGATACCCGTTGGGCGCTATTGTTCTAGCTGTATTAGCGATGCTATATGTATGATAGTATTCGAGGAGTATTAGTGATAATATTCGATGATGTACGGGCACAAGAGATGATGTACTTTTGCTTATAATTGAATGCATGCTAATTTGAATACTACTTTATTTTACGATTTGGTTTTTCTTATTGAATGCTCATATTGGAGAAGTACTCCTACTTTCAATGCTAAAATTAGAGAGCACTAAGCAGAAATCTAGGAGCCCCCTCCATCATCCACGCCGTCGTCCCCGTCACCGACCCCCCCCCCCCCGACCTTGAGGTGAGACCAGCCAAATCTCAATGTCAATATGAGTCCTATAATATGAGTCCTCGGTTTGACTTTAAGTCTGTCGAGTCTCCACCTATATGAGAGGACGAAGAATCCCGACTGTTGTTGTGGGGGTAGCTTCTCCTTCGTTCCCGTGTGCTAGACACAATTTGGTGTAATGCACTCGGAAACGAAAGGAGGAGCTACCATCACCGACGGTCGCAAATGTCAGAGAGGAATCAGCTGAGGGTTTTGAAGACCATGAAAGTACGGAAACAAAAAGAATTCACCTAAGGACCCATCATGGTGTGGATTTTGAAGTAAAACTGTACAATTCTGAAAGTGTAACCCATTTTGGTTGCAAAAATTGGGAAGCATTTTGCAAGATGTATGGTTTTGATGAGGGTATGCTTGTCATCATGGATCTTGGTGATCCTAAAATCGAGCAAGACAATATGGACATTTGGGTCCTTGTTGATACACTTTCAATTCTTCCCCTATGTGAGCTTCTCAAACATAGTTATTAAGTAATTTATATTGTTTATTTCAAAATAGTTAACAGCTTATTTCCATTGACAACTTATTTTCATTCTTCAAAGAATATGCGGAAGATGGTAGACCAAACCCACTACACCGATGGCTCCGAATTAGCTTATAAGGAGAAAAATCATCTGATCGCATTTTGTACTGATCTTGAGAATTACTATATCTACAATCGAACTCCTTAACATTATAGTCAATACGTGCCACTAGTGCACGTGTTGAACTACGGTAACTACCATGGAGATACCCTGATAAGATTTTTTACTATTACGACATTCGTGCATCTTTTGCATACTTCTAAAACTAGTACGTCATTGCTAACTACGAAGTTATTACTATATTTTTCAATAGATAATCCCGAATGATTGTGTGCCTCATCTGATGTATATGCATGGTCGCCTTGATGTTTTGAACATACAACCAGGTCATCCTATGAATCTCAACTGTCCATACCGGATTTCTAAAAAAAGTGGAGACATGACAATCAAAGAATGGAAAAAATATATGGACAGTCGTAAGGAGGTTCTTGGAAGCAAAAGGAAGCGAAGCGCAAGAATTGGAGACATGATGATCTTCATTCTCCATAATGGAGAGTCAGGGTCTATATTGTTTTATGCTACTAGCACAAATGCCCGTGCGTTGCAACGGAGAAAAATAGTTTATTTAAAATAATATGTGCAAAAATACATTCGTTGTTCATGCAAATTTTAGTTAAAGTTTTTGAAGATCCAAAATTATTGAAATAGGACATGCTAATCTTATAGAATATTTCTTTACCTACATCAACATATTTTCTTCTATGAATTGTTTTCAGGTTAAAAGAAATTAGGAACTTGATAAAGTTTAGCCAATACCGCTCACTAAATTCGCAGAGAGATAGCATACCTTCGCAGCAACTATTATATTTTTGGGCTTCTTCGTGTGGATGAACATTCACATTCAACGAAAGTGATCTATTTGGATATTTTTTATATTAAAAATATTGTAATAAAATAGTGTTTTGGCTCCCCACGTTTCTTGTTTAAAACAAAGTCTATTTATTTTTTTCATTAACATTCTTAGCTTCACCGACAACTCAACATGGACATATCAAAATCCCCTGCGCAGCAGGAAGCGGCCCTTGCATTAGAATTTCAACAACAGTGGTTTTGTCGAACGCCGAAAGCAGTATGTATTTCAATGTACCTCAGCATTTCGGGACACGACCTGCGGCCAATTGGACATGCTAAGGAGCAGAGCCCGATCGATCAGCGGCTTCCAGCACCCTCATGCACATCTCAGCCTACACTACCTCCTCTACCAAGTGGATTCAACACTCCCACCGACCCAGGCCTCAGCATGGTCTCCCCGGCGTCGTCTATGCACTGCCACGAGCGCCACATCCTGGCTTTGGTCCCATGCTGCCCTGGCTGTGGTCGTCGACCTTGGCGGCGCACGGTCGCCATGGCCGTGACCTCTTGCGGTATGTGCGCAAGAAGAAGAACCACAGGACGTAGATGGATGAGGCGGATGCATCGGCCAGAGGCTTAACCAGGAGCAGAAGGAGGTGATGCGCTCCAAGCCCAGCTTCACCGCCATCATCGGCGAGCTCAAGCGCCTCCATGCGCGCCGCTCTCCCTGCTTCCGCAGTGAGCCTGTCCCACCGCGACGCACTCCAAGCATGTGGCCAGCATGCCCGCTTATGGCTCGCCCGCGCCGATGTGCCGATCCACCCTGGCTCCTCTTTTACTTGTGAGTGTTATTGATATAGTAGGTATGTTATCTTGTTTGATTGGAAATGATTGTTGACTGACACATGTGGCTTTTGGCTGTAGATGGTGCGGTGAGGGCTAAGTTGGACAGGATAATGGCATCAGACTACTACACAACAACTGCAATTGGTGGGAGCTATGGAGCTGAAGGTGTGCAGGCACAGGAGAGTATTACTATCTCACCAGAGGGCAGAGGCACATTCAGTAGAGGAGAACTTGGCTGCTGAAGGCCACAAGGTGTTACACTCATATTGTAATTTAATACAGTATATGCTTAGCATGCTGCAATTATCATTGCCCTGAAACTGTGTTCTGATCTTTGTTGACGATTGATCTGCTGTAGTGCACAATACTCCTAGCATTATTATTATCTGCTGCTGCAGTTGCTGCCGATTCAGTAGTAATCATGTACATTGAGTGTTGTACGGTGGAGCATCGGGAGGCTTTCAGTAAACCAATAGAAGAAATTCTGCATTTTTACACCCTAGTCACAACATGGTTCTTAACGACACACAAGAGGCCCAACTTAAAATGCTGAAAAGCAAGAACATGAGTTGCCGCTTCAACTGGCTTATCCACATGATGAATGTGACCATATGTTACACAGATGAGTTCCTATCCTTCTCTCTCTTGCATTTTTCATCGAGTTGAAGTTTCTTCATTGTGTCTGGTGACTTTGAAAAAATATGTTTATGGAAAATATTCATGTTTTAATCAAAAGACTAAATAGAGTAGATAAAATTACTCAGATATCTGTTGTATCTTGGCGAACCCCTTGTTTTTAAATAACATGTATGCTAGTATGTAGATGTAGTTACTTAAAACAGAAATATAAGATGAATTAGCATGTCATTATAAGTAAGAAACAATCCAGTGAATGATCGCCACCTAACAACAACAACAAAATTATATATTTTCCATATGACTTGCTCCATCAAAGATTTTTGTGTCCCTAGCTAGCAAAATGGCAGGATAAACTAAAATGTAACAATTCTGGATGGAAACAAAAGCGATTAAGATCACTACAGAAAAGGAACACAGAATACACACATATAGATGTAAGGCAGACATGTGAGATGAAATAGGCACAATAATTTTTTCCACTGGTTAGGAACAATGTTCAGTATCTTGTTCAATGTGTTCCTGTATGAAAAGGCTATTATGCAGCCACAGTAGGGTGAAGAAACATATGAAAGAGAGCTTGAATGCTTACTGTCGGGAAATAGTGTTTAATGTATAAGATACACTAACCCGATAAAACACACTTTACCATAGTCTACAAAATCGGGATTCCTGCAGGTATCCGGTAAAAATGTTACACGAATCAATGGATGCATCATAAGAGAGGGACTCATATTAAAAGTAGTTAGCTTGAGACACAGTGTTACTCTTGTTCTTGGGGCATATGGTGCATCAGTACAACTCATGTGGCTAGTGCACCGTATGTGCCCCCAACTTACTTTTGTGTAAGGGCTGCCATTATGTTCCAAGGTAAGTAACAGGAAATGAGTTTTGCTATCTAACTCAGGCATTTTTTTTGGTTTCATACAATGTATACTACCCCCGTTGCAAAGACATGCAAATGTGATCAACTCATTCCAACTCCTTAAGTCAATTGTTTCCTTCTGGGTCTTTGATTCAGAAGTTATCACATCAGACTATGTTTCTGTTGTAAACGACACAAACAGAAATTCAGTTATGTTACTTTTGTTTTGCAAATATCAGTAAATAAAAAACTATAAAATAAACAGAAGTGGCACAAATTGTGAAGTACAACAGAACCAAGCCACCAATTTCCAAGTGATCTTGCATGACCAATGCCAATATCATTATTACAAATTATCAGAATGTTGAGGTAAGGAGTAGATTAACTACCAAACTGTACTGCTAATTTTCATTTTGTTCCAAACAGTGTGCCAATTCACATGGACCAAGCTTATATGTGGTATTTCCAACCCACAAACTAAACAGATTTCTTTAGTTCAGATCATACTTTTATGTAGGAAAAGGCTAGGCTCTTAAGAACCCTAACCAATGCTGCTTTGGTTTTACAACTTTCATTGCTTCTAAGTTCTAACTTCCAAATCAAACTGTTGTTACACACATATTTGCTGTATAGATGCACCCTAAAATTTTCCACATTTACTTTCTTGCAGAATTGCATTTTTCTGGTTGTAAAAATAGGGTGAGCAGCAGCTTCCTTGTCAACATGATGGCCTCCTGAAAATAATTGAGACCCATCCATCACTTATTTGTGAACTAATTTTCAGTTTCTTCTATCGATGATAAGTGAGCTACTTTTTCCTTAGAGACCGCCTTCCCATTGGCACTAACTTGTATGACACAGATTCCCTTCCTAATACACTCGTAATGCATAGATAGTCCCTCCTAACCATTTTGAGTTCGTTTTTTGTCCAGATTCAGATGAAATTTCCCACATCAGAGACTCGCATTTTGTTAATCAGGTGCTGAAGGTAAGATCGGGAGTAAGCATGCAGAGTTGATTTTTTACTTCCAATTTGAACAACTGCAGAAAAAATCACTCCTCTCCACTTGAAGGTAGATTTATGCACACATATTTGTTCTTACCTTGCAAACACCGTTGTATGAAGACAGTATGCATGATCATGGACCAATGCAGTGAGTGCTCAACCCATCTGTACATATGCTGCACTATGCCCCTGTGTCGTTGCCTCTCCTGGATCTGACTCCCCACAGTGTCGTCTTGCTGTCCCCTCCCGGGTTACCTCGATCTTGCAGGAGAGGAGGATGGGAGATCTTGGATAGAGTCAGCAGTGGCTGGAGATAACGTTGGAGAAGGGGATGCAATGGAACCGTGGAGGGCGGGTCGACGAATCATCCCACACTGCGCGACGCACGGGGTGAGCAGCAAAGGAAGTTTCGGGTGGCGCCCGAGAAGATTGGAGGTGGATGGGGAGGTGGTGGATGGTCGGAGAAGAAGACCGGTCGCGCTGCCGTGCATGGCAGCGGCGGCGGCGGCGCAGTACTCGTACGCGAGGATGAGAGCCCCTACTCATGCCTGTGTGTTTTTCTTTGTTTAGCACTGAAAGTAGCACCACGTGTAAAATAATAACGAATGCATGGACCTTTTTGTAAGAATGAAACGTTTTTTCGATTGAACAGTTAAAATAGGACCGCGGGTTGATTTTTCGGAAACAGAGCGGCTTTTATGCAAAATCCCTAGCGACAACGGACGACCAGAAACCCAACTTTCTTTATTATTAGGTAAAGATAAAGATTTTACCTTAAGGGTATTTAGGTCCTACCTGATACTGATGATCATGTGCTAAGAACAATTAAGTAGGATTGGTTTGATGACTATGAGGATGATGATCGTATGACTTGTTATTAATAACGAGTAGAAGTTCGTATGATGATGCATGATTAGTAGGACTTGTTATTATATATGATGATGCATGATGCGAGCATGAAGAGTTATTATATCTCAGCGGGTGAAATGAACATAGCAGTAGCGTTGGTAAACCAAGCACAAAGATATAAGAGAGGACACTTCTCTCTATTAGCTAGCTCATAACAACCTAAATTAACCCCTAAAACCCCTAAACCAGCCCCTTTCAAAAAAAACTCAGCTCTAGCCAGCTGCTGACGCGTGGATGCCTTTTGGTCCCGGTTTATGTCACCAACCGGGACCAAAGGACCCCTGCCTGGGCTGGCCGCAGCGGCCACGTGGAGTCCCATCTACCCCAGTTCGTGTGAGTACTGGGACTAAAGGCCAAGGGCATTAGTACCGACTTTTTAGTCCCGGTTCTTAAACCGGGACAGAAGGCCCTTACGAACCGGGACAAATGGCCCTTTTTCTACTAGTGTTATGGGATCAAATTGTAAAACATAGCATGAATAGATGAACATGTGTGAATTATTTTAACCAGTCACTACAAGAAACTTCTACAATAACTTGAAACCAATGTTAGTAGATCAAACAAAAAAGGTGTGCCATGTGTTTTGGTCGTCCATGCAAACCCTATTTGTATGCTCTCTGGTGTGCACCCGGAGAGAATGCCATCCTTGATCACATTTCTTTCCTTGCATCATCGTGGTTTAGGTTTGCCACGCCGCCATATCCTTCTCCAGAACAATCTATTCCAGTCCAATAACATTCACAAAAACCAGGAATGGCGAGACTTATCAATATCTTTAGTGCATCCTAGCAGAAGACCAAAAGCCGAGATCCTGACAAATTGATGCCTTATAACTGTTAGTCCATTTGGACATACTGCAAAAACAAGATTCTGTCAATGGCTATAACAACACTGTAGAATGTGTGGCAGCCAGTGGTAGAGCTTCATGTAGACCAACAAAGCCCATGCCCCCTTAATTTTTGCACCCATCAAAGAATATAAAATATTTTAAGCCTAACTAGTGTTTAAACTAGAGATTAGCCCCTCCTTCGCTAATAATTTGCTCCCCTTCAAGTAATTGCCCTCTTGGATTATGCTCATACTCCGCCATGGGCGGCACCACCACCTTGTTTCAGCAACAACAATGGCAGTCATGAATTTCTGTAAGAAAACTCTATTGGATTCATTCCATTAATAGAATAGGCAGCGCGCCTGTGGCCATGCCCGCATTCATGAGCAATTTTAACATGCTCCCTCTTACCCCATATTTTCACATGGGAGTTAAGAAGGTAATATTTATTCAAGTCCACTATCTAATGCAATCAACAACTCGGATTTATTTCATACTCTTACATCTCACGTGAAAATGGGAGGTAAGAGGGAGCATATTAAAAAAAAGTCCGCAGTCATACAATAGCACATGGGGAAATTAAAATGTTAACTGATTTCTATCAACCACACAAGTGGCCATGAGTTTTTTTACATATATGCATGGTTGGTCTTAAACAAAATACAAGGCAGTGCGAAAACAAATGCATAAAATCATTTTGACGCAAAGGCTGAAAATCTATCAGGTAAGTGAAGCAAAACACAATGTTATCTTTTGGAGAACCTAGGATCTAATTAGTTCATCATTTGGTATGAATGCTAATCAAGCAAACACTCCTTATGTTATGAGATAATTAACACACAATGAAAATTATCTAATGTGAGAGCAGACCAGAACATGAGTATATACTAACCTATGCTTCCCATATGCTCGAAACTGTTTGAGAGCTTTCCACATCATTTTGCCTGAACCAGTTTACTCCAGCCACTCAGGGTAAATTTGTATGCAGTCTCAGCGCTGTGCCACTAGAACAGAATCTGACCTGGCAGGAGGCCTCTCACTACAAGAGGCAGAATCAATTTCCAAGCTGCGTGTATGACCATGACTGTTAGATCTCGCTGTAGTCCTCTCTCCTGCAGTAGGCAATACCATGGCAGATTCTCCTTCTAGGTCGCCATCCTGGGTTCGGCTACCACCATACAGGATCCCCATATAACCCTCACAATCTGCTGCTATTTCATGATATGGTGCTGCTTGTCTCACTGTGATTTTATCAGCAGGTGCAGATGGTGTTTTGCTCATAGCTCCTTTCAATCTCGCCCTAACTACTAATTACAAGGTTAATAAGACGATGACATGGAAACAAGATGAGGGGCATATATTCAAAGATGGTAGATTAAAGCAAACCTGGTTTCCCAAGTGTAGAATGGCGAGATGCTTGGCAGTGAATTTTCCCGTTGATATGGGAGGAAGATGGGAGTGTGTACACAAACATAAAACTTAGATCCGAAATTGTGTTCTGCCAGGAATATAAAGAGCAGTGAAACCGTGCTGTACGCTTTGTACAGCTAATACAACATGTTTTCACCAGCTAAGTATAGCTAGCACATATTAATTCATTAATTATTTGTTGCAAAAAATAGTTTTGCTAGGATATATCCTTGCGTTCACACAATTATTTAAACATACTCCCGTCTATATACATGGTATAAAACCTGGATCCAATGTGGATATTATTAGGGAAAAGACTAACAACTACCATAGAATTGGTGTGAAAATTTATTACTTGCTCAATTTTTTTTTGTGAACTTTGCTAAAATAGTTATTTATATAGTTACTTTTTTGCGTGAGAAACTTCCAACCTATTCATCTTCAATCATGGTAGTACAAAAAACTCCAGATATAAGAAAATTACAACCAGGTCTATGGACCACCTAGCGATGAATACAAGCACCAGAGCGAGCCGGGCGTCTTCATCCTCACCCCTCCCTCGCTGGAGCCGGGCAAGCCTTGTTGTAGTAGATAGGCAGGAAGTCGTCGTGCTAAGGACCCATAGGACTAGCGCACCGAAGCAGCAACCATCACCGATGAAGAAAGTCGTAGATCGAAAGGATCAACCCTATAAACACCACAAAGACGAAAGAAGACCGGATCCAAACAAATTCACAGAAGGCCAACTCTGACCGAATCCTATGAGATTTGATGGAGACACACCTCCACACGCCCTCCGATGACGCTAGACACACCATCAAGACAGGGATAGAACGTGGGAGACATTATTCCTATTGAGAGACATCTCTGCCGCCACATAGCCGCAACCAAGATGTTGAACCAAACAAGAATGAGAACGAGGGTCCCTCCCGCTAGCAGAGGCTGAGGTCCACCGCACCTCCATGGCCCAAAGGCGATAGGAGATGGGGCGGACCAGCTGCGGCGCCGATGGGAGGAGGAGAAAAAGCATGGGATCTTTTCTTGTGGAGGAGGAAAAATGATAGAATATAGTTCTTTATATAGGTATTGGTCATTACCACAGAAATGTGGCATATATCAATTTTGTATTTCACAAACCGTATTACACAAAGTTGGCCCAACCAAGCATGCACACATATAGTACATAAAACACTTCACAAACAACGGGTACTTTCCATACTAGGGCAGCCAAAGCATACGTTCAAAACAGTCTAACTACAAACATATTAATTTATGGACCAAGGAAATTTTACCTAGTGTAAATTTTAAAAAAGAAATATAACTCCTAATCATTTTTTACTAATAAACCAAAGGGTCTATTACAATATTGGATACAGATAGCGAGCCCAATATGTGAGTGACCCAAAATATTGACGTTGAATCCCAATGTACTACCGAAGAAAAACATGTAGCCGAGTGTTTAGTCGGATGCCAAGTGTTATTTTACGGGTACTCGGCTTATGCACCAATAAGACGAGTACCCAAAATAAAGCACACGGCATAAAAATGATTCTTGGCACATTGCAGGCTAAGGCAAGAACTGATAAAAAAAACTCCTGCTTTCCACCATGCACTCGTCTTATCTAGGAAAAAAAAATACTCGGCCTATAGGCGAGCCTCGGCATTGTGGCTGTCACATGACCATCCACCACGGGCCTGATGTCCCCGTGATAGTGGGCTATGTAAGCCGAGTACCCGCTAACGGCGTGCTCGTCCTATATTTTCCTTTTTATTTATTTTACTTGTTAATTGCTAGTGCATTGCAACGGGGCATACATATTTTAGTGTTCAATATCAATTATATATAGCACATATTTTTAGGATTCTTATGCACATCAGGCGCTGATGAGTTTTTTACTATTAAATAGTTAATTGCTCATGCATTGAAATGGGCAATAGTATATTACACATATCTTTAGGATTCTCACACACATCAGGTGGCATTGATGATTTCTTTTTTTACCTTTAAACGACCTTCTTCCAATCCCTATATCTACCTCTCGGCCTCCCCAATCCAAACTCGCCACCTCTATCCATTGTCATCTAGCTCGCAACCCCCCTTGATGCATCATGTAAGCATGCACGTGCAATACATGTGTAACCAATTAATTATATGTTGTCACCTATTATGGACTCACAATACTATTGCCACCCCTTGCCACCTCACCCTTCTTAAACCGTTGTCATGGGATATCATGGTGTCAATACACATGCAACAATCGCTACCTTGCCTAATGCATATGTGACCAAACATATATATAAACAAAGATGGAGTAGACAAGTGTTTTCGGAAATAGTCCGAGCATGCTTATCAAAGAGATGAATTACATGCGGTTTTCATTTTCAAGATAGGCATGTTTTAGAAACAATCCAAAATTACCTATCAAGGATATATATGTGTTATTAGTGGTGACCATGGAAATATTCTCAAATTGCCATGTACGTGTCTATCCATGGCAATGATCCAAACTTGCAATGTACATATTATTGCTGTGTATCGCAAGGCTACTTATCATGGGAAATTAGTCCAGTGGGAATGTAAGTAAGTTCAAATATAGTATTTGTATACAGTATAAGAGCAAGCCCCCGCCCCCCGTCCCCTCTCACCCAAAAAAATATCGTGGGAAAATAAGAACATGAAAGACCACATCATTTTCGTTAGTGACAACGATATAAAAGTAAAGTTAAAATTTCTCGCTCTCAAAATAGAGTTGCTCATTGTTTAGCGACTTTTGATCAGAATGGGGATAACACAACGTGCTGGTTAAATCAATCCCAATCATGTATCAGTGAGCTAGTCCCTGGAGATTGTAACTCTATTACTGTGGAATGAATACGCTATGATTCCCGCAAAAAAAATCAATCACATTGACCGTACAATAGCAACCTCTTTTATCTTGCTCTCAAACAAAAACAAGATTTACTGAACAATAAAGGTCCGTATTACGTAATACAAATATTTCAAGCCCAGGGGTAAAAGGTCACATGAGTTCTATTTTTTTGCAAGAGGTTTGCATGTCACAACTATCACTTGTGTACTCTTTCCCACGTCAAATGAAAATATCCAGCTCTGCCATTACTATTCTCAGTGAGCATAAAATAGTGGTACATCAATCCGAAAATACATAGGAGCACTTGGATGCCACACCCTCTATATTCAAAAATGGTTTAGTAATTCAAAGAAGTCCAAAATCCCAAAACTTATGAAATCAAACATGAGCAAGTATTGCACTCATATAAAAAGATTAAACAGGGAATGGTTTTCATTGTATCCGGCGATTTGCCAACAAATGCTAAATATAAGTACTATTCATGCTATATTGTGGTCAAAACATTGTTTTATTTTTGCCTAGAAGTCAATAGGAATCATTCCTTGGCCAAACTTTTTATACAAGTACAATACCTGATCATATTTGATTGTAGAAAAGTTCCTGAATTGACCTTTAATTACTAAATTACTATGTCAATCACTCAATACATGACCGATTATACTACAGACAAGAAAATGAACCAACTAAGTCAACCCTCTTCCGAATTTTTTTGTATAAGAACTACATAACTCATCACATTCACATCTTTGGCAATCTGTTTTTCGTAAGTCAATCATACCTCTGTGATTAGCAGATAACTTGCATTTTCAAAGTAGACATTTTTCATGAATAAGATTCCAAAAAACTGATTAAAAACAAGATATAATTTTAAGATGGAATAGCAAGAAAGCATGTTGTTCTCACTTCAATTTTGGTTGCTCCAACGCACTTACAAAAGAATTGGCTATCGTGTCCCATGAATGAGACTAACAAGTATACACCTGAAAAAAGCATCTGACATATTGGTTTAGTTACAGGTGTAAGAAATCATGTTTGCACCTTAATTAAATGCAAAAGTGACATTGAATTCTGAACTATCAATCAGGGGAGGTCCCTGCCACATGGGAAAGGGCCATGGTCGAGCAGAAGTCCAGCCTTGTAGAGCTTAGATCTGGCAGTACTCCGAGCAAGCAAGTGAGCAAGCGAGCAAGCTACAACCACAACAACAATCAAGAAGTGGATAGATTAGATTGCAGGTTATGCTACAGCAAGTGAAACACGTGCTCCACAGACGCTCCATAGTAGGCAAAACAAAAAGGAAACAGGAAGTAGTTTCCTGACACGACCTTAACTTGTCGGGGAGGATACAAGCGGCGCTTGTCGGGGAGGATGCCCAGCCAGCCACTCATGGAAGGCCGCAACGGTGTCCTCCTAAGCGTAGATGTCCTCTATGGAGATCGCCGTTGGGAAGCAGAGGCGAGGTAACGTGAGCGGCGCATGGATGGCCAGGAAAACCCATGACCCTATTTTCCGGTCGCCCTCCGAGCTGCAGTCGCGCGGCAAGATGTCAAGCGGCATGGATCACTACAGATTAGCGCTGCGTTGGAGCTGGGCGGCCGCGTGCACTCGTCCATCGCTGAGACTGATTGACAAAAATTCTTTCCTATTTTGTCCACGATCCAATCCCCACCACCCGGGATTGATTGAATATCAATTTTGTCCGCCGCTGAGATTGATTGACATAAATTATTTTCCACTTTTTCACAGAAGTAAAGGAGATTGATTACTGTCCAAAACTACTCTTGTGTTACCAAAGATGATATTGATTACAATACGTGAATTGATTTTGTTTGTATTACCAAAAATGAGATTTGTTACCATATGTGAAACATAAAGTTGGTATGTCCCGATTGGATGAGGATAAAACCGGTAAATAGAGAACCAGTAAAAAAAATCGATGGAGGGAGACAAGAAAATCGGTGGAGAGGGGGAAGGGGGGTCGTAGGAAAAGGATGGACGAAAGGTGGGCGAAGTAAGAGGGGAGAGGGAACACTACGTTTTTTTAAAGTAGTAGAGAAAACACCCACCCCTTGGCATCCCTGCTAGCTTATGCAAAAATAAGCACTCTTGCATGGCGCCTGGACCTTATAACAGGTTACATGTTGTCGCGGGTGCAGGATGGTGGGTCGGACGGGAGGAAGAAGAAAGACGCGGGCGAAACCGGACTGATGCTTAAAATAAAAAATCGGACAAGTTGCAAATAGACCGGTCCTATAGAATAGTACCATACCGGTGGCTGAGTAGTGCACAGACCGGCATATATGTGCACCGCACATCCGTCTTGAACAGCCGGGTGCGGTGGCGCGCGCTTCTGATTCCAGCTTCGGAGGGCTAAAGGGTTGGCACTGTATGTTGCGGTTGCGGGGTGGGCTCGAGCCCGTGGCACTCGGTCGTGATCGTACACCCCGTACGGGAGGGACAGGAATACACGGCGCTGCGGGGTTTACGCTCCCAGCCCGAGAAATTGAGTCCCAACTAAGCAGTGCCCCGGCTGCTCGCTCATCTCAATCCCCATCCACGTCAACTCTTTTTTTGGTTGGTTTTGCGCCTTCACATGTCGGCAGCCAAAGATGGAGACGGTCAGACTTTTTCTCTAAGAACGATAGTACCATATCGCTAGAGCAGCAAGGTTGACACAGGGTTATATGCGTGCCTCTTTTTTTTTTTTTTGAGGGTGTTATATGCGTGCCGCTCGTCCGCTGCACCAGCCGGGCGTGGTGGTGCACGCCTATGACTCCAGCTTCGGGGGTCAGGTTGGCATCCGATGGGCTCGGGGTTTGGATTAGAGCCCGTGGCGATGGGTGCGACAAGTTCGACGGCTGAAAGCATTTATACGTTGTACAAACACATGATTTTCTTTTTTCCAGACGTATACATATTGAAATACTACAGTTCTTGCAAAGCTTGCGTCAAAAACATTCATTCTTGAGCCCTGTACAGAAATAATAAATTAATGCGCAATAAGAAATTCATATAGTTAAACATTCTAGCCGTTTTTTAAGAAACATACTAAATTATTAAATTTTCTCGGGAAAAATTGCAGGCATGTGGTCAGCTACCATGTGTGCATGGCATAATTTGTTCATGATTATTTACGACTTTAGAAATTAATAAGGTTTTCGGTTCACTCGCAAAAAAAAATGTTTCAGTATTTCTAAACTAAAAGAAGCAAGTGAACCCCGAAGTTCAAAATCAAATCAGTAAATTCAGTGTCGACTACATGAGCCTGTGCTCCTAGCTCAAGGAACATTTACGGATTTCATGGTGAGCACTATGTCAACTTGTTCGGTGTAAATTTTTGGCGTCTCCTTGGACGGTGAAGTTAGAGTTTCTCGTTGTAGCGAAATTTGGTGTTAGGTGCTTCAAATACATGCGAAGGTTCAACAACAACGACTACTACTCCATGGCACTGGCAATTAGGGGCACGTGTACGAAGACTTCCTAGCTAGCGTCGACGAGATCAATCCCACTCAAGTAGAGGAGGGGCGCACCGGTGGCACACTCAGATGATAATATTGGTCGTTGGATGGTCTCAGACTCTTGATATATTTTTTATTACATTTAAGATACTTTATACTTTTATAATAGATCTGATCTTTTTTGTCAGAAAGGGCTCGTCCTTCTTTTCATGAAGGAGGCCACGACGTTGAAGTGCTCCTCCTCTAGACGGAACTCATCTTTCATGAGCAAGAGAAGTAGCCGTTCGGCATGCAGACAGTGATGAGACGGATAGCAGATGCACGAATTAAAAGTTATAAGGGTTATAATATAAGGGAGTGCAGCTCCTTTCATCTAGATGCTTCACAAGTAGTGCAACTCCTTTCACCTAGGAGCTGCACAATCAGTAGTGGGCCCCGGGCCGCTACGCTGGCATGGAGTGTAGCGCCTATCAGTCAGGCACTACTCTATGTAGTACAGCGCGACCTGTCGGTCGCTACACAAAATGGGTTAGTTGGATGAATTTGTTTAGCCTACGGTTTAGTAGGTGAAATAGTTACGCCTCGAAGTCAGTTTTTTTCCAATTTTGCCTATATCGCTGTGCGGGCTTAAGCTCCCAACGGAGCAAACATCGGTGATCCCTTTCGCCTCTCATGAGAAGCTCGCTTATTAGCCCTCCTATCTATGCCAACCCTTTTCACATATTTTCCTTAAAAACATTTATATTGTCCAAACACATGCTTTCTATTGCAAAAGTACACATATTGAAATACTTTTTTGGGGGGATATTGAAATACTTCTTGCAAAGCTTGGGGTACAAAACGTTCGTTCTTGAGCCCTGTACCAAAATAACAAATAAAATGTGCAATAAGATATTGCTATAGTTATTCAATCTAGCCGTCATTTCAAGAAACACGAACTAATATATTTTCTTAAGAAAAAATTGCTGGCGCGCCGTAAGCTACCGTGTGTGCATGACATAATTTGTTCACGATTATTTATATAACTTTAAAAATAAATATAGTTTTTGGTTCACCCCCAGAAAATGATTTTGGTTTTCTAAACTAAAAAAGATGCAAGCGAACCTGGAAGTTCAAAATCCAGTTAGTAAATTCAGAGTTGAGTACATGAGCCTGTGCTCCCAGCTCAAGCAAACATTTATGGATTTCAGGGTGAGCACTATGTTAACTTGTTCGGTGTAGATTCCTGCCGTCTTGTTTGGACGGTGAGGTTAGGATTTCTTGTCATACAGCGAGATATGGTGTCAAGTGCTTCAAATCCGTGCAAAGGTTCAACCACGACGACTACGACTCCATGACACTTTTACAATAGATCTGATCCTTTTGTAAAAAAGAAAACTCGTACTTCTTTTTACGAAGGAGGCCACGACGATGAGGTGCTCCTCTAGGTGGAACTCATCTTTCGTGAGCTGGAGGAGTAGCTGTTCGGCATGCAGATAGTGATGGGCCGGATAGTGGGTGCAGAGGAGCACCCGGACAAGGGCTGAGGTACCACCACCGCAATTTGTTCATGATTGTTTATTGCTTTTAAAAATGGTTTTCAGTTTACTAGCCAAAAAATTATTTTCGCTTTTTCCAAACTAAAAGATGCAAGTGAACCAGGAAGCTCAAAATCAACTGGGTAATTCAGAGTTGAGTACGTGAACATGTGCTCCCAGATCAAACAAACATTTATGGAATTTCTTGGTGAGCACTATGTCAACTTGTCCTTCTTTGTGTGAAGGAGGCCAGAACGATGATGTACTCCTGTACGCGGAACTCATCTTTCATAGCAGGAGTGGGCGCATGCAGTGATTGGCCGGGTACTGGGCGCAGAGGAGTTCCGGACAAGGGCTGATGTACAACCACGGCAAGCGATTTTTGACCGTGGGGAGTCTCCGAGGTATGGAAAACAAGGTGTGGTTAGATTGTCAGAGGACAGTGTAGAATAATCTCGAATTCCGTGTCATTGGTCAAGCTGATAATAAAGTAGCTAAACTAGCGATAAATTTTCTTCATAAAATAGATCCTAATGACAGTTGTAGTCTTAGGCATCTCCAACAGTGACCTGTAAATTATCTTCCGCATCCGTCCGCACACAGAGGGACCAATCCATGGATATGGATGCAAGAGGACGCCATCCGACGCTAGATGCATACATTTTGAAAACAACTCAAACTAGGCGGACGAAATTCATTCACACACGGTCTGATTTCATATAAACACGACTGGATTTCATATAAACATGACTGATTTTATCTAAACATGACAAATTTCATTACATTTACATTAATTAAGCGGAGCTCGCCGGCTAGGTCTAAATGGTCATCGGCGCCCGTTCCATGTCGGGCCATGAGGCCTGAGAACTGAAACTTCACCATCTCCAGTTCCGCCTCGGCGCTCTCCAGCTCCATCTCTATAACCTCCTCACTCGGAGGCCCGGGAAGTGAAGTTGTCTGCCTCCACATTGCCGCCAAGCGACTAATTGGCCAAAGATGTTCAGCCCACCAAGCTTGCGTCGACGGGAGGGGAGGAGCGGTGGCCTTCCTCTGACACGAGCGGCGGCGAGAAACGGTGCACTGCTCTTCCTTGCTGTCGGAGGCGCCCGCGGACGTGCAGGAGAGGCGGATCTCACGGGTAGAGCGGTAAGAATCGAGCAACACCTCTTGCTCCGTCAGGTCCGCGTTCGGTGCGACTGTCCTACCAATGGCGCGCTGCTCCTCCGCCTGCACTTGCTCCTACATAGTGTGGGGGTTGTAGGCGGCGTTGGCCTGCGCCTCCCGGAACTGCTCCTCCCGCACCATGTCCATGTAATGGGCACCGGAGGAGGTGGCATGAAGAAGGAGGAGGGTGACTCCGGTTAGTCGTCGGTAGCGTCCTCTATTGTGACATCGTCGTCCACCGGTTGCATGACCACTACTAGGGAAAAGGCTAGCAGCAACGCGGGTTTTAGGTGTATCAGTAGCGCGGGGAGAGGCGCTACTAATAAGGCGCTACAGCTAACACATAGCAGTAGCGCGTGCTCACCGGCGCTACTGCTACACAAGTGTAGCAGCAGCGCGGTTTGTGGAAGCTCGCTACTGCTAGTAGCTCTAGCGCGCTTTGCCTGGACGCGCTGCTGCTATCGCGGCGCTGCTGCTAACTTTTATACACTCGCTACTGCTAATTTAAGTAGTTTTTTTTCGGCATATTTGTTTTGTATTTGAACAGGCTTTATAGAAGAATCTTTAGCACATAGAAATGTCATCATGATACACATACAAATGCCTATGAAACCATAAATGTAATCATAGCATATACATACAAATAGTCTCATCATAATCATCATCCAACACAAAGTGGTATCTTGTCATCATCTCGAAAATAGCAATACATGCAAGTCTCGAATACTTGCAACTACAACAACGTCATCCATCTAAACAAAGGTATACGCAAGAAGTGCTATCACTATGAGTGGGAGTGGAACTATGCAGTACATGAGGTGGCGGTTACGAGTCCTCTCTCGCGCTAGCGTGAACCTCAAGTAACTAGCTTCTCCTTCTTGTCTGCTTTTGAAGCCTTTATGGCTGGCGCCCGTGAACCCATTCACTTGCGCCTGACACTCATGCCACTCGTTGTACACCCCCGGAATCTTCCTTTTGTACACGACATAGCAATTCTATCTCGCCATCAAGAAACTAGGTACCTATTAGAGATGCATGTTCATGAAGAGGATGTACAATCATATATATGCAACAAAATATACTAGAGCAACACTGAAAAAGTAAGGGTTAGCAACTAGATGCAACATACAGTATGCAAATTAATTAACTAGAGGTACGCAGGTCATCGTACGCAAACTAACAAAGTAGCGTTACGCAAGTTCGGCAGGGACCGTGGACGTCACAAAGTTTCATCGCTACAAAAAGTATACAAGTTCAACCGACACATATCATCATCATCGGCATCATAAATCACTAGAAGTTCCATCCTTCCATATCATCGAGGATGAACCATAGCATCTTGAACGGTGTGAGGTCTAGACGTTGCATGCCTATGCGAGTTCGGACGTCAGCTCGGGATATAGGGCCGTGGTGGAATATCCCGTTCTCATCGACGACTTCTTTCATGATGATCGTCGCAATGTCGCTTTGGATGCAAAAGAAGTCATCTCTAAGTTTATAATCCGCTTCTCCATGAGATTCTAGCCACTTGTGGATATGATCATCATTTCTGCTTCTCATGCGAAGCTTTTAGTGATCCGTGTTGAACAGAATCATGAGATCAACGATGTAGAATCCATCCTTCTTGCTTGGTTTTGGGACATGGATGCAGGAGAAGTTAGTTTTATGCGCGAAACCCATCTTCTTGTTCCTTTGTTTCCTGATCTGCACGTGGCCACCTCTAAAGCTGAAGCCTTGGAGAGTAGTCTCTAGAAGAGTCAAAATACACTGCGTGGGAGACTTGCGGGTAAAGAACGATAAGGACGGCACGCCCGTTGCTGCGGGGAAAAGACACCTCAAATTATTCCCCATATGAGATAGAAGGAATGATTGAAATGTACGAAAGGGTTGTCCGGAACTGACTTACTTTGGATGATAAGGCACGAGGACAATTTCCCGGTCCTTATTCTGTACCATGAAGTTTTGGAGGTACTCCCTAGCAGTTTCACGCTCAAAGTCGCCGGGACTCAAGAAAGACTCGTGCATGTAGTACGGATCCGCCACATAGATTTGCGAGACTTCTTCACTCTTCATGACGGAGCTCATATGTAGCGCAAAAAGGCAGACGATTGTAAAATCGAGCCGCCTTGTTAGAAACATCTCAAAGATATGGTCAAACCACAGGAAGAACACCTCCGCGGGCCGTAGCACTTCCCCTCAGGCACACGAGCCGCGTATGTCGGATATCCTGGATCCTTTGAGGCTAGTAGGCTTTTCTCAGTCGACAACACATGGCCGTGCAGTCTCCTGAGATCCCCTGATAGTGGCTCCAGCGGTTTTAGCGGTAGCATCAGTTCGCCCGTGAGATGGAACATGACCGCACCTTTCATGGGTACACGCTCTTCAGAATGCATCATCTGGCTCCTATGTGCTCTGGCTTGTTTGGAGGCAGTTACCTTCCCCGATCTCTTCCTCTCCTTTTTCTTGGGCACACCTTCCAGACCCTTCCTTAACCCCTGCCCCAGTGTTCCCGGGCTAAGTACTGTACAACCCTCGCGCCCGGCTAGTTGAGCCTGTGTTGAGGCGGCTTCTTCAGGCGTGTCCTATGAGGATTTCATGAAGAGAGACTTTTTGCAATCCCTGCTACGACCCTGCCCGGGCATATCATCCATATCCTCATTAGCAAGCTGATATCCCGATTCGTCATATGGTTGACTCATCATATCTATGTCACAGTCATACACGTTTGTATTGAGGAAATCCATAGGGTCGACCTCCGTCTCATCATCCATTCTCTGTTCTACAGGAGAAATTACATCAGCCAGTACTATTGCACACCCTTCATCATGTCGTCCGCCGCTCTCACCCGACACTACAGGAGCTGGTAATTGCGTAGGCGGGGTGGTGGTCTCCGCACATGCTTGTTGATGTGTGGTAGTTATTGTTGTGCTCTCGGCCGACTCCAGGCGAATAAGATTCTTCGGCCATAGCAGCACCCAACCCTTGCAACTTCCAATCTGCGGCGGGGTCTCGTCGTCCTCTCCCACATGCTGTACTGGAGGAGGCAAATCCTCATGCCCCGATTTCACACTGGTCAAGCTAACCCTGAAGTGCCCAGCGGGGATCGGTTGGTTGTGGAACGTGCGTTGCGAGGGGTCCATTATCATCCCCTTTCCCACGTCCACCTTCTGGCCTTTGATCAAGTAGAGTATGGTGCACGGGGTTTCTTTCGCCTGCAAAGACATATGTCTGTGGCGTAAAACAACCGAAAGGCAACAAAAATGGAATATTATATACATATATATATATATATATGTTGGTGCGACATGTAATTACCGTGACGGCTCGAGCTCAGCCAAAGACGAAGGCCCACCTAGCGCGCCTGAGACTGAGGACGGGCTGCTATGAGCGGGAGCGGCTGCGAGAGGAGGCCCGGTTGCGTGAGCAAGTGATGGTGCGATGGTGTTGTTGTTCATGGAGTTGCTCCCGACGAAACTGGTCAATGGGAAATCATGTACCGTCTTGTCTGGATTTTCCTTCGTCCAGTTGATGATAACTGGAACCAAGTTAGTAGCGAAATCATTTCTGCAGGCAGTTACAGCTGCATTGACTGCCTGCTATAGCAACTCATATTTGTCCTCGGCTGCTTTTTTCGCGTCCTCAGCTGCTTTTTTCTCGACCGCAAGCTTCACCTTCGCGTCGATGTCCGCCTGACTAAACTTCTTTTTCTGCTTCTTGGCCTCCGGGCCCTCGTTGTAAAACACCTTCCACGTGGTGCCGTCTCCAGCGCCGTGCACACAACTATATTGCGGCCGCTGGCCCAAAGGGAGTCCCTTAAGTTCGTTCAAGGCCCGGTTGAGAGGGGTGTCCCACTTGGGCCTCATCGGAGAAGTAGGGCTTTCGGCTGCAAGCTGGTGTTGCTTCTCCAGTAGTCTAATCAATTTCCTTGTGATCTTGTCCGTGTAAAAAACCTTTTTCTCCTTGTCCCACTTGTGGCGGGCCCTGATGAAGTCACACTCCAAGGGGTTGGTGAACTTCGCGAAGGGGTCTGGGAGACCCGCGACTTCACGTTCCGCGTCCTCCTTATCCCATATGGGCCTTTTACCGAGGTAGCCACGGCTTCCGAGGTGATGCTTCCCCGTGTTCCTTTGCTGAAGGCTCTTGAATTTCGCAGCCTTAGCCTTGGCTGCCTTGGTAGCGCAAGTGTCCTTGAACTTTTCGAAATCCTCTTCCGTAAGTGTCTGATTTTCCTCTAGAATCTTGGACAGGGGTTCATCAGCCTCAATAGCTCGTTTCACCCTCCCTTTTCAGGAGGCCAAATCATTGCTGAACATGCCCATGGCATGATTGTTAATCTTTTTCATCTTCAGATCATCCCACGGTTGTTCTATGATATCATCCCGGTCGGGGAACTTGAATCTCTTGTGCAACTTCGTTAGGAGCAACTGCGTCAAATGTTCTTTACTCCTTAAGTCATCGTCGTTGATGCTCGCGCATTCCCGTAGGATGCATCCTACTTGGTTCCAATAGCACTTGCGAGGTTATTCCGGCTCTAACGGCTCAAACTTGCCAGGTGCCATCTTTGTGATCACAGGTCGTCCAATCCCTAGTATGTTAGGTTTTCGTATCCTCTACTTCTTATGCTTCCTCTTTTTGGTAGCGGTAACGGGGCCGGTACCATCCCCGCCGGTATGTTCCCCGCCGGTACCTTCCCCACCGATCTCGGTGCCGCCATCGGTGCCGGCGCCGTCGGTGTCGATGTCGGCGTTAGTACCATCATCGAGGCCGACCTGCAAACTTTCCTTAGTAGTCAAATAGTCGAGGTACTCTTGTTCACCCTCATAATCCATCTCGTCTGCATCTTGGTCAGAAGGCCCAGTTTCTTCGTTGTTCGACATGTTTCCTATGATTAAGTGTCCTCATTTATTTCTAAAAGTATGAATAAATGAGAAATGACATAAAAAGAAATCTATGTGCCAGCACTCGATATGCCAACTATGTAGCACAAATCATGCCTCTATTCACGGGAAATTTCGGCATGACCTTTGCTAAAAAATGGACATATCGAGCACCTGAAATTCACCGGAACGGAAATGAATCAACATTCCGGCGTAACATAGGCCACTCGGATCATTTTCCAAACATGACAGGTCCAAAACATGACATATCCACATATCACATGTCCAGTTCAAATTTGCATATAAATTCAGCTAATTTTGAAACCTAGCTAAATTCATAACTAAATAGATAACCTAATTTAACAGAGTGCCCTAACTAAAACCTAAGTAAATTAACCGAAGAACCCTAGCATAGAGAGAGAGGGGGGTTTATAGAGGGTGCAGGGGCAAGGAGGCAGGCCCGACGACGGCCGAGGTTGGGAGGGGAGGAAGCAGAGGAGGGAGGCAAGGGCCGACGGGTCGGGGGCGAGCGCGCTGGGGTCGGGGCGAGCGCCGGCGCCGGGGTCGGGGGCGAGGGCCGGGTCGGGGGCAAGCGCCGGGGTCGGGGTCGGGGGCGAGGGCCGGGTCGGGGGCGAGCTCCGGGGTCGGGGGCGAGCGCCGGCGCCGGGGTCGGGGGCGAGCGACGGGGGAAGAGAGAGTGGGGATTTGGGGGGAAAAGGCGGGATGAAGCAGGGATAGTGAGAATTTTGGGTTAACTGGACGTAGCAGCACCGCATTTGGACAAAACGCGCTGCTACTACCTTCCACTAGTAGAAAAGGATGCAATGGTCCAGGCCAGGTCGGCCCATTATTCCCGGTTCAATTCAGAACCGGGACCAATGGCAGCATTTGACCCGGTTCATGAGCCCCGGGAGCCGGCCGGGCCACGTGGGCCATTGGTCCCGGTTCGTCTGGACCTTTGGGTCCCAGTTGGTGGGACGAACCGGGACCAATGTGCCTCGCTCCTGGCCCACCACCATTGGTCCCGGTTGGTGGCCTGAACCAGGACCAAAGGCTTCCCTTTAGTCCCGGTTTAAGCCACGAACCAGGACCAATTAATTGCCTATATATACCCCTCGCCCGCGAGTAGAGCACTCCCACTGCTCTGTTTTTCATGGCTGGTGAAGAGAGAGCTTTGTGGTGCTCTAGCTCACCTCCTATGCACACGAGGTGTTCGATGGAATGCCCGAGCCACACTACTTAAGCTTTCTCCTCTCCAAGCTCGACCTCCAAGCTCCATTTTCCCCAATATTTGTCTTGGTTTAGCGGTCCGTCATGTCCTATCCCCGTCTTCACAGCTGTCGATCGCCGCGCCGATCTCGTCGCCGGCACCACCGTGGTGAGCCTCTTGTTCTTATCCTCTTTCTGAAAGGAAAAAAAATCTTACTTGTATGTTTATATAGATACTTGTATAATTTTCTTACTTTTATTATTGCATCTTATATAGTGCGATGGTCTTGGTATCCGCCCCCGTCGGCCCTCGTCCTGTCTATGATTCAAATGTGGTATATATTATCTTTTCATAACTATTGGTTCATTTATTGTTTGTGACAATTATGCCGACTAACGTGACATAGATTTTATTTATCTAGGAGGTTGTTGAACCGGAAATTTCAACCGACCCTATTACCGAGAGGTTAAATTTAGTTGAAGAAGAAAAAAAATCTTGAAGGGAAAAATTAGAAAAATTGAGGAGGAGAAGATGATATTGGAGTTGCATGTTGTGGATGTCGTCGATGATCACAAGATCAAGATGGATGCAATGTGCTTGAAGATTAGAAAGATTATAAAATATGCCATTCATACCGAGGCTTGGTATCATTATGCCGTTGGATCAGTTGTTACATTGGTTGCGATTATGATCGCATTTGTTTTCGCATTGAAATGTTTTACATAGTTTCAATGTATGGTTTAATTAATTTAGATGCTCTGCAGAGCTTTATGTTGTTAGATGAGAACTATGTATGTACTTTGGTTTTAATGTGATGATGAACTTCTATTAATTTGGTCACTTAGTTATCTATTCATGATGTTCTGTAATGGTTTTTGACACACTTAATTATATATAATGCACGCAGATGAACCGGCAATGGATGTACGGTGACAGACACACCTCCGAGTACATTAAGGGTGTGCATGATTTTCTCGAAGTGGCTGAGGCAAACAAGCAGAATGGTTTTATGTGTTGTCCATGCCTTATATGTGGTAATACGAAGTCTTACTCTGACCGGAAAATCCTTCACACCCACCTGCTTTACAAGGTGCCACACTATAATGTTTGGACGAGGCACGGAGAAATAGGGATTATGATGGAAGACGGCGAAGAAGAAGAGTACGATGACAACTATGTGCCCCCTGAATACGGTGATGCTACTGAACATCAAGAGGAACCAGACGATGTGCACGATGATGCTGCAACAGACGAAACTGCTGAAGATCAAGAGGAACCAGACGATGTGCCCGATGATGATGATCTCCGCCGGGTCATTGTCGATGCAAGGAAGCAATGCGAAAGTCAAAAGGAGAAGCTGAAGTTCGATCGCATGTTAGAGGACCACAAAAAAGGGTTGTACCCCAATTGCGAAGATGGCAACACAAAGCTCGGTACCGTACTGGAATTGCTGCAGTGGAAGGTAGAGAATGCTGTGCCTGACAAAGGATTTGAGAAGATACTAAAAATATTGAAGAAGAAGCTTCCAAAGGATAACGAATTGCCCGACAATACATAAGCAGCAAAGAAGGTCATATGCCCTCTAGGATTGGAGGTGCAGAAGATACATGCATGCCCTAATGACTGCATCCTCTTCCACGGTGCGTACAAGGATCTGAACACATGCCCGGTATGCGGTGCATTATAGTATAAGATCAGACGAGATGATCCTGGTGATGTTGACGGCGAGCCCCCCAGGAAGCGGGTTCCTGCGAAGGTGATGTGGTATGCTCCTATAATACCACGGTTGAAATGGCTGTTCAGAAACGGAGAGCATGCGAAGTTGATGGGATGGCACAGTGAGGACCGTAAGAAAGACGGGAAGTTGAGAGCACCCGCTGACGGGTCGCAGTGGAGAAAAATTGAGAGAAAGTACTGGGATGAGTTTGCAACTGACCCAAGGAACGTATGGTTTGCTTTAAGCGCGAATGGCATTAATCCTTTCGGGGAGCAGAGCAGCAATCACAGCACCTGGCCCGTGACTCTATGTATGTGTAACCTTCCTCCTTGGATGTGCATGAAGCGGAAGTTCATTATGATGCCAGTTCTCATCTAGGGCCCTAAGCAACCCAGCAACGACATTGATGTGTACCTAAGGCCATTAGTTGAAAAACTTTTACAGCTGTGGAATGGAAATGGTGTACGTACGTGGGATGAGCACAAACAGGAGGAATTTGACCTAAAGGCGTTGTTGTTCGTGATCATCAACGATTGGCCCGCTCTCAGTAACCTTTCGAGACAGACAAACAAGGGATACCACGCATGCACGCACTGTTTACTTGACACCGATGGTATATAACTGGGCCATCGTCGATTTCTTCCTACCAACCATCAATGTTGAAAGAAAGGCAAGCATTTCAAAGGCGAGGCAGATCACCGGAAGAAGCCCGCCATGCGTACCGGTGATCACGTACTTGCTATGGTCAATGATTTACACGTAATCTTTGGAAAGGGTCCCGGCAGACTAGCTGTTCCAAGTGACACTGGGGGACAGGCACCCATGTGGAAGAAGAAACCTATATTTTGGGACCTACCCTACTGGAAAGACCTAGAGGTGCGCTCTTCGATCGACGCGATGCACGTGACGAAGAATCTTTGCGTGAACCTGCTAGGCTTCTTGGGCGTGTATGGGAAGACAAAAGATACAGCTGAGGCACGGGAGGACCTGCAACGTTTGCACGAAAAAGACGGCATGCCTCCAAAGCAGTATGAAGGTCCTCCCAGCTATGCTCTTACCAAAGAAGAGAAGGAAATCTTCTTTGAATACCTTCTTACTATGAAGGTCCCGACTGGCTTCTCGTCGAATATAGTAGGAATAATAAATATGGCAGAGAAAAAGTTTCAGAACCTAAAGTCTCATGACTGCCACGTGATTATGACGCAACTTCTTCTGGTTGCATTGAGGGGGCTTCTACCGGAAAACGTCCGATTAGCCATTGTGAAGCTATGTGCATTCCTCAATGCAATCTCTCAGAAGGTGATCGATCCAGAAATCATACCAAGGCTATGGAGTGATGTGGTGCAATGTCTTGTCAGTTTCGAGCTGGTGTTCCCACCATCCTTCTTCAATATCATGACGCACGTCCTAGTTCATCTAGTTGACGAGATTGTCATTTTGGGCCCCGTATTTCTACACAATATGTACCACTTTGAGAGGTTCATGGGAGTCCTAAAGAAATATGTTCGTAACCGCGCTATGCCAGAAGGAAGCATCTCCATGGGCCATCAAACAGAGGATGTCATCGGGTTTTGTGTTGACTTCATTGCTGGCCTTAAGAAGATAGGTCTCCCTAAATCGCGGTATGAGGGGAGGCTGACTGGAAAAGGCACGCTTGGAAGGGACTCAATAATATGCATGGACGGATATTCTTGGTCTCAAGCACACTACACAGTTCTACAGAACTCTACCTTGGTGACCCCGTATGTCGATGAACACAAGAACAGTCTGCGCTCCAAACACCCGGAGCAGTGCGACGACTGGATTACATGTGAACACATCAGGACTTTCAGCAGTTGGTTGGAAGCACGTCTCAGAGGTGACAACACTGTTTGTGATGAGCTATACTTGTTATCCAGGGGACCATGTTTGACTGTATTGATTTGGAAAGTATACGAGATAAATGGGAATACATTTTACACGATTGACCAAGATCAAAAGAGCACCAACCAAAAAAGCGGTGTCCACTTTGATGCAACAACCGAGAGGGGAAAGGACACATATTATGGTTACATAGTGGACATATGGGAACTTGACTACAGACATGATTTTAAGGTCCCTTTGTTTAAGTGCAAATGGGTCAATCTCTCAGAAGGCGGGGTACAGGTAGACCCACAGTACGGAATGGCAACAGTGGATCTGAAAAATCTTGGGTACACTGACAAACCGTTTGTCCTAGCCAATGATGTGACACATGTTATCTATGTGAAAGAGAAAAGATAAGGAAGCGAATACATCATACGATGAGCCAAAGCGCCACATAGTTCTTTCAGGAAAAGGGGACATCGTGGGAGTGGAGGGCAATACAGACATGTCTGAAGATTATGAAAAGTTTCATGAAATTCCTCACTTCAAAGTCAAGGCTGACCCCAGCATCCTGATAAACGATGAAGATTATCCATGGTTACGGCGCAATAAGCAAATGACACAAGCGAAGAAAAAGTGAAGTCTTTCTCCCGCAACTATTATGATGATACCATGCCAACTTTGTAACAAACGAGTATGATAACATTGTCCGTTTTGTACATGCACATGCAATGTGGGTGAATTTATGATACCATGCCAACTTTCAACTTTTTCAGAGTTCATTTGAAATGCTTTAATGTCTTATGGTTCAACCCTCGTAATAATTAAAAATAGCAACAATAAGTATTTTGTTGTAAGTAGAAACAAAATAAAATAAATAAAGCAAGAAAGAAAAAAAACAAAAAAAGTGTTTTCAAATTTGAAAACTAATGGCACTAACAGAAAGTTTATAATTTTCCTAAAACTAAAAGCAAAAAGGATTAAAAAATAAAGCAAAAAACAAAAGAAAATAAATAATGCAGAAAACAAAACAAAAAAACTGGGAAAAAATAAAAATTGCAACAATAAGTAAAGAAAACAAAAAACAAAAAAAAGCCTCCTACTGGGCCCCCACGGCCTGAATACGACTAGAAACCCTACCATGGGCCAGGATTCAGGCCCGTAGTAGGCCCAGAAGGCCCATTAGGCAGAGCAGTAGCAAGTAGGCCCGCAAGCCTACGGTGGAGAGGACCTCGAGAGGGGTGCGGCAGTGGGGCTTATAAACCACTGCGCGCCCCTCTCAACTAGCGAGGTGGGACTAAACTTTGGCCCCGACTCGGGCAGCACAGGGGAATTTGGTCCCGGTTGGTGGCACCAACCGGGACTAAAGGGTGTGCATTGGTACCGGTTCGTGGCATGAACCGGTACCAATGCACAACCTTTAGTCCCGGTTGGTGCCACCAACCGGGACCAAAGGCCGCCGCTTCCCGCCCTTTGGGCTGCTGAAAAGAGGCCTTTGGTCCCGGTTGGTGGCACCAACCGGGACTAAAGGGGGCATTAGTCCTGGTTGGGTTCACGAACCGGGACCAATGCTCTTGCTATATATACAACACTTAGGAAAATTTGACGAACAAATCGCCAGTTGCCCCCCGGCCCGCCCGACGAATCCGAGCTCATCGATGCCGCCAGGCTGCCCAAATCGACGCCGTCCGCCGCCCAACGCCGCCCGCCGCCCAGACGCCGTCAGCGCACCCCCGTCGTCACCCCTACCCCGTCGCCGCCAGGCGCTGCCCCGACGCCGGCCGCCGCCCGCCCCCGCCGACGCCGTCGTCGTCGCCCCCGAGCGCGCCCGGTCGCGCCCCTGCCCCACGACCCGCCCCCCACCGTCGCCGTCGTCGCCGGCCACGCCCCTGCCCCGGCCCGCCGTGGTCGTCGCCGACGCCCTCGCCGCCGCCGTCGTCGCCCTCGCTGCCGCCCCTGTTGTGAGCCGCCACCGTCGAGGCTCTGTGTTCAGTGCATTTTTTTCATACATACATGTGTATTTTTTTGTTCATTGCATTTTTTTCATATATACAATTAATGTATATATGTATGTGGTAGCTATATGATGAATGGATGTGGCTATATGTATGTATGAATATAATGTTCATAGCATTTTTTTGTTTGTATATGTTTTTTCATATATGTATTAATATTTTATTTAGGTTGTTAGTAGATATCGATTTTAGGTTAGTGCATTTTAATTAGGTTAGTGTAGAGGAAAAAGTAAAATAAGGAAAAGGAAGAAAAGAGGAAGAAGGAAGAAGGAAGAAGAAGAAGAAAAAGAATGAGAGGAAAAAGGAAAATAAGAAGAGGAAGAAAGGAGAAGAAGAGGAGAGGAAGAAGAGGAGAAATAAATAAGAATAGGAAAAAAGAAGAAAAAGAAGAGGAGAAGAAGAAAGGAATAGAGGAGAAGAAGAAAAAATAGAATTTTTTCTTCTTCTCCTCTATTCCTTTCTTCTTCTCCTCTTTTTCTTCTTCTTCTTCTTCCTTCTTCCTTCTTCCTCTTTTCTTCCTTTTCCTTAATTATTTTCCTTTCTCGAGGAGAAGAAGAAAAAGAGGAGGAGAAGAAGAAAGAAAGGAATAGAGGAGAAAGAAGAAACTTCAACACGAGGGGGGGGGTACCGATACCCCCTCCCCGATAACATTATTTTCCCATGTATATGTATGTCGCGTCGTTGTCGATATAACCCCCTCGAGATAACTTCGACATGAGGGGTGATAACCTATACAACGGCAGCACCCCCCTCGGCCCTCTCGCTCGACCAAAACTCTCGAGGACACCCAAACCCTAGAGATAAAACGATGTTGGTCTCCTACCCCCTCCCGCCGCGCCCCTACCCGACAAATTAACTCTCTCGAGGCCACCCAAATTTACAAAGTTAAAAGAGCGTTGTCGTCGAGGCCACCCCAAACCCTTGAAGCGTTGTGTCAAGGCGACCCCAAACCCTAGAGAAGCAGCGTCGAGGCCACTAACATGATTCCTTATTGTGATTAGCTAGCTAGTTCTACTTTTGCCACTAATATATATATATATATATATATATATCCATATGTACCATGTTTGAATAATAACTGACATGTTGTAAATATTTGCAGAAACTATGGAGCACTCCCGAGACGAAGCAACAGAAGCGATGTTGGGGGACATAATCGCACAAGGAAGTGATGAAGTTGCGTTATTTCTCAACGACACCGATGGTCAGGAAGGACTGGATGAAGAAGAGGGCTATGTTCATGATGGCTTTGGCCCATTAATGCCGGTACAAGAAGAGGGCTATGTTCATGATGGCTCCGGTGACACAATGGAGGAACAAGAAGGAGACCGTGCTGACTGCTCCAGTGACCGAACCGAGTCCGGACAGGTATATATATATTAGTTAAGCCCGTGCTGACTAGTTAATTGATGCATCCATTGTTTTGGTATATGTACAAATATTAATTACTCTCGTCTTTCTTCCTTTTAATTTTTAGCCCTCCGGATCGAGCACAACTTTGGTAAGGAGACGAGGCCCGAAGAAAAAGTTGAGCTCGGATGAAAGGTTTGAGATCAGAGAAATCGCGCCCGACGGCGAACCGATTGAACCCATCCGGACAAAGAATGCATTTTCTGCTCAGTGCGGGGTTCTTGTTAGGGACAAGATCCCGATCAGCATCCAGCAATGGTATAAGCCTAAGGAGGAAGACCCTGAGGTGTCTTATGTCAATGATATGCAGAAAGAAGATCTTTGGACTCAGCTGAAGGCAAATTTCACCCTACCGCCAGAGGAGGATCCGGAGAAGCCAGTTAAAGAGCAATTAATCAAGTCTTGTGCTCTTAAGAAGATGGCAACCCTATTCATGAGGTGGAGGAAAGAGCTAAACAAGTTTGTCGACAAAAAAAAGACACCAGAATTCATCGGCAAATATGAGAAGATCAAAGATCACTGGCCCGCATTTGTGGCCCACAAGACATCGGAAAAGAGTAAGAAGATGTCGGCGACAAACAAGAAAAAATGCTGCGAAGAAGAAGCTTGACCATCACACGGGGTCAGGTGGCTACCTCAAAGCCCGGCCTAATTGGTCCAAGGCTGAGAATGATCTGTTGAAAAGGGATCGAACCAGAGACAACATACTGGCCAAACCATTGCCGGACTTGGTTCTTCGGGGCTGGCGGAACCTTAGACCCTGTATCAGGGAAGTGCCATTGGACAGACGAGCAACTGCAAATACCAGTCAAGAACCTTCGACACTAAATCAATGCAGCGCAGCAAGGGACGAATGTTCCAGACAGGGAGAAGGACGAGCTTACAATGGCCCTCGGGAGTCCTGAGCACCCTGGACGGACACGAGGCACGCCAGGCTCCATTCCGTGGAAGGTTGGTTTTCCGGACGCAGGGGGTTACAAAACCCACGAGAGGAGGAAGAAACTGGAGCAGGGCCAACTGCAGGCGCTGCACTAAAGGGTAATGGGGCTAGAGGAACGAGAAGAGGAACGAGAAGTAGCAGATCGCAGAAAACGACTTGCCGAAGATTCCCCCGAAGCTACCCCGCCATCTCAGCGGAGAAGCAGCGTGGCTTCCATCGAGCTGCTTCAGCCGGAGCATGTCTTGACGGCTCCTGCCAGCTATCCCGTGGATGCTATCACGGAGTCTCAAAATTGCCACATTATGACGTGATGGATGAATTTGAAGGTCAAGGCGGCTGTTGGCTCTATTTATCCTACTGGACCCGGTGCAACTTATCACTTTCGGCCGATTCTAGAAGGATATGCTAGGGTGATGATGGATGAAATAACGAAGGGATTTGTGGACCTCCTACTTGATCACCCTACCAGTGAAGGGGAGACTAGTCTGGGTTCTGCTCTGAAGACTCCATGCCTATGGCGGAAGGAGCTCACCAACCTTCCGAACTGGACGCCTCCGCCTCCTCCTCCTCCTCCGGCGAGTCTGGGCACTCCGCCTCCTCCACCGCCTCCTCCTCCTCCTCCGGCGAGTCAGGGCACTCTGCCTCCTCCACCGCCTCCTCCTCTGGCGAGTGACGATCAGGGCACTGGGCCTCCTTCTACGGCGCGTGGCGGCACTCCGTCTCCTTCTCCGGCGCGTGGTAGCACTCCGCCTCCTTCTCCGCCTGCGCCGGCGCGCCCGAGAAGCCAGAAGCCTCCTCCTTCTCCGCCTCGCCAGCAAGGGAAAAAGAGACCCGCCACCGCCCCGGCTGCTCCGGTGCGTCGTAGTACTTCTCCTCCGCCTCGTAAGCAAGCAAGAAAGAAGACAGACACCACAGCCGCTCCGTCTGGTCCTGCGTCTAGCAGCACAACCAGAGGCGAGAGGCAATACAGATACGGTCCACCTCTCAAGCTTCTAGAGAAGTTACCGTACGAGAGGACCAAGGAGGAAAACGCGACGATCGTGCAGACCCACGTGAAGGAGTTCTTTGAAGGGGGGAAAGCAAAGAGACATCCACCTCCGAAGGAGAAGGTAGATCCAGTGAAAGCAAAGCGCACTATCGATGACCTGAGGAAACCGGCAAAGTCTCCACTGAGAACCAACTATGAGCACATTACTGAACAGTCATATCTCCAAGCGGAGCGGTCGGGAAGTACTGTTAGACATCAAAGGTCAAGAGAACGAGCAGCTGCGGAAAAAAATTACCAGCTCAGCGAACAAGCAAACCAATCGTGCCCCCCGCTCAATGTGTCTAGCGGCAACATCGTCGCTAATGCTCCGGGGATGGTGGCCGGTTATAGCAATCTACAAGATTACCTACCTGACGATCAACTTCCTGATTTCATGGAGGTGGACGAACACAAATACGAGTACGGGAAGCCTCTCGTCAAAGATGAAAAATCTCTAACAATGATGATGCGAAGATTCCATAATTGGTACATGAAAACCTGCAGAGAGTCTGCGGGGGCGAATAGTTTGTATCTGAACATTAAAGAGGAGCACGACCTCGTTGCAAGTGATCTGTTGTGTGTTCCATTTGAGGAGTTCTTCACGTTCTTCAATCAAAAGGCCCTCGATAAATTAACGGTCTTTTGCTACTGCCTGTAAGTACTATTTCTGTCATTAAGTCTCTATATATAGCTCGGCTCTTTCATTGCATGTATTTATAATTAATTATCCTCAATATATTATGCAGATTGAAGATCGTCGAGTGCAAAAAACAAGAAATTTATGATATTGGTTCATTAACACAAATATCATAGATGAATTTCTGGTTAATAAGCACGTCAAAGAGGCCGAGGACACCTTGCTACAATCATTGATCAAAAATCAAAACAAAGATACCATACTCTTTCCTTACAACGGCGAGTGAGTGTTACTGTCGTGTGCATATTCGGTTTCTCTTATTACTCGAGTGAGGTTATAATAATGTAATTGATGAGTTATGCATGCGTGCGCAGGTACCACTATGTTCTTCTAGAGATTAAGCTTGAGCGGGGACTAGTAACCATCTTAGACTCGAGACGAAAAGATCCCAAAACCTATGCGGAAATCACTGAATTGCTCAACAAGTAAGTTCAATCGATCATTATCGCACCATATCGGCAACTTTTTGTTCATTTCCTGATATCTCAAGTAATAATAATTATTTTCTTTGTCTTGCAGGGTTTGGAAACAGTTCACCCCAGAAGCTCCGGGACTGCCGAAGGAGCTGCGATATACATACCCGAAAGTAAGTACTACCGGCTAGCTAGTTACGTGCATCTCCCGTTGATCCTATAGCTATACTTTCATCAATGCCATTTATAATGCTTCATTATCAATTTGATTGACCTCTATTTCTCGTAAAGTGCTTGTGGCAAGAACAAGGGAATGATTTCTGTGGATACTACGTGTGCGAGTTCATCCACAACACGACTTTGAAAAACAAGCGGGGCTACTCTAAAAGACAATATCAAGTGCGTAAGCAATAATATTCACAATTTCATTTTATTACACCATCATTTATGTTGAGTTTCATTCATATATATGTATTAATTAACCCCCTTCTTTAAATTAGACGTGGCAGATGCGGAATGAACTCCTAGAACAAGATCGCATGAAAGCAATTCAAGAGGAATTGGCGGGATTCTTTCTTGACCACGTCATCAATAAAGTCGGAGAATACCATGTGCAAGTTGATTTCAATTTCTAGGGGATTGTAATTAAGAGATCTTACATATTGTAAATGTATGTAGCCAGTAGCGTCGGATACATGATACGAAAACTTGTTGTTCGACCAATCTCTCGGAGAAGGAGAGGTCGATCAATCACTTCTCTCGGTATGCCTGACGAACTTCTGTACTCAATGGTTCCCTTCATTTTCTTACTAACTAGCGTGTCGAGTGCCTCTCTATGTATATAGTACGTAGTATTGACCAAGCACGGACATAAGAGAGGACACTTCTCTCTATTAATTAGCTAGCTAACACAATATATGAAACACCTAAATTAACCCCCCAAAACCCCCAACCCCCCCCCTTCAAAAAAAAACCCCAGCCACTGGAATGCTGACGCGTGGAGGCCTTTTGGTCCCGGTTGGTGCCTCCAACCGGGACCAAAGGCCCCCCTGCCTGGGCTCGGCGCGTCGGCCACGTGGAGGCACATCTGTCCCGGTTCTTGTTTGAACCGGGACTAAAGGGGGGAGGTATTAGTAACGACCCATTAGTCCCGGTTCATGAACCGGGACTAAAGGCCCTTATGAACCGGGACAAATGCCCCCTTTTCTACTAGTGTTCAGTAGCTGTAGCGGTTTATATGAAATGCGCTACTACTACCTTCATTAGCTGCAGCGGTTTATACGAAATGCGCTACTACTACTGCCAGTTTTCCTTTTTCTTTCCCTTTATTTTCCCCCACTTTTATTTCCCGAGAGCAGTGAACGAAGGGAGGGCGATATATATTGCATCATTTGACGGTTAAATATGTATGGAAAATAGGAACATATATATTACATCATTGGACCCATGCATAATAATGGCTAAGTGTGTATACAAAATAGGAACATATATATATATATATATATATATATATATATATATATATATATATATATATATATATATTACATCATTTGACCGATAACATACGGTTCCTCAGCGCTGAAGTTTTCGTTTTTTAGTCAGCTTCTTTCCCTTCTTGTTCGTCGAAGAATAATTGAGCCCCTCATTGTGACTTTGCCTTTTCCATGGAGTACGGTTTTTCTTAGGTAATGTAGTATTGATTCTTCTTTTGACGTATACTTCATCATCATCGTCATCTTCCCTCATTGGGTTGCCGTACTGATCATAGTCTTCCTCGTTGGTGACTCCATCCATTCCAATGATGTTCTTTTTGCCTCTCCTCACGACAACACGACTGGGATTGCATGGGTCGGTTATGAAGAAGCATTGTGTCACGTGCTTAGCGTGTACCCATGGCTCATTTTTTGCGATAGCCTTCACGGTAACGCTCTTGGTGTCGGGTATACTCATGGTAGTGAAAATCCAGTTTTCTCTTTCGACATTCTTTGCCCATCTGACACGGAACATCGTCGTGTTGTGCAGTCCAGAGTAGTCAAGCTCCCAGATCTCCTCGACCCTTCCATAAAATCGTTCAGTTGCGCCGTTGTCGCTGCCGGTCATGCATTCCATCGTCACCCCTGAGTTCTGATCATCACTGTTCATATCTTTGGTCTCTATGTAGAACATGTATCCGTTGATACCATATGCCTGATTGGTTACGAGGTTGGGCGAGGGGCCATGTGCTAAGGCGTATATGAGCAATCCGTCCTTAGAGCCCTCCTCCGGGGGATTAGCAATAATATTCTCTTTGAACCAATGCAGGAAAGTGGAGTTGTGCTCTCTAGTAACTTGGGCGTTCGTCCTGCATACCCCCCGGTCACGATACTTCTTTGCGATAATTTCTTTGTGCAGTGCCCCGAAAGGAACTACCTCGTCTAGGTGTTGTAGCACTACCAAGTTTGCTCTGTCAAAGTCGCTGCATCGATCCGAGTATGCCACGTGCAGTTCCCTGCGACCATTGCAATGACCATCTCCTTCGAGCCTCCCATCGTGCTTGTTAACGGGCAAACCAACACTAACACCAGGCGGCTGGTCTGCGCCATATAGAAAATTCTCACAGAAAGAGATGCACTCTTGTGCCAAATAGCCCTGGACGATGCATCCATCCGGACGGGAAATGTTACGAACGAATCCTTTGATGATCCCATTCATCCTCTCAAACGGCATCATGTTGTCCAGGAATGATGGCCCCAGGTCTATTATGTCATCCACAATATGGACACACAAATGCACCATCACGTCAAAGAACGCGGGCGGGAAGTACATCTCAAGCTCATTCAGTATCACAATGATCTCTTCCTGTAGCCTTCGGAGCTGCTTCACACTGATCGACTTTCGAGAGATGACGTCGAAAAAGTTGCAGAGACCAATAAGAGTGTCACCGATGTGCTTGTCCATTATCCCTCTAAGGGCAACGGGTAGTATCTGCGTCATAATCACATGACAATCATGAGACTTCATCCCGCTGAACCTTTTCTTGTCCGTGTCTAGATATCTGCTTATCTTGCCACAGTAACCGGAACTAACTTTGACTCCGATAAGGCACTTAAAGAATTGATTGATCTCAGCCTGACTTAAGGTGAAGCAAGAAGGGGGGCAATAATCCTCTTTCTTTATTTTCTTGCCCTTCTTCTCCCGTGCCTCTGTCTCCATCTCTGTCTCGCCTGACATTTTACAGGGCGGCATGTGCAGATCTTCCCTGATTTTCAAATCTTGCAAGTCTTTTCTTGCCTTCGGCCCATCCTTGGTCTTATCCGGCATGTTCATCAGTGTTGCGAGCAAGCTCTCAAGGACATTCTTACAGATATGCATTTGATAAAGGCAATGAGGTGTATCGAGTTTGTGCCAGTACTCCAAGTCCCAGAACACAGACCTCGTCTTCCATACCTTCAGCAGCGGCTCCGGCGCCTTTCTCATCGTCTTTCCCGGCGCTGGGCACTCCTTCCAGTTTTTCAATAGCTCATCGATTTCGGCACCACTCCGCTTACGTGGAGGTCCTCGATGCTCAGCGTGACCATTGAATAGATTTCCACGGTTTCTCCACGGGTCGTCCTGTTCAAGCCATCTTCGATGCCCCATGTACACAATTTTCCCAGACCCGCCATCTTTCCTTGACGTTTGCTGCTGAGACGTTGTATCATCCATGCACCGCGTGCATCCGCAATATCCATGGCACACCTGGCCTGCCACATATCCGTAACCGAGATAGTCCTGCACTGTCGTGATCAGCACGTCTCTCATGTTGAAATACTCGCCTTTGCTGGCGTCCCATGTCTTGGCTGGTGTTTTCCATATCGTGTCTAACTCCTCTTGAAGTAGCCCCAGATACAAATTAATATTATTTCCTGGTTGTTTCGGCCCTTGAATAAGCATGCTCATGTGAATGTACTCCGACTTCATGCACAACCAGGGGGGAGGTTGTACATCCATACAAACATGAGCCATGTGCTATGGTTGGTGTTCTGGTTGCCAAACGGATTCATGCCATCGGTACACGCGCCGAGCACGATGTTCCTTGCATCACATTCAAAATATCGATAGAAGTTGTTTAATGCTCTCCTCTGGCTTCCATCCATCACGTGTCTCAGCTTCGGATCATATCGTCGGGCTTCCTCCTCTCCGCGTGCCAGCGCATTAGCTTTGCTTCCTTGGGATCTATGAAATACCTCTGGAGACGGGGAGTGATCGGTAAGTACCATACAACTTTCTAGGGACATTTCTTCCCGGCCTTCTTGTATCGAGAAGCATTGCACACCGGACAGCTTGTTTTTTCCGTGTGCTCCTTCCGATAAATTATGCAATCGTTGATGCATGCATGGTATCTAACGTGTGGCAGATCAAGAGGGGACACGATCTTCTTGGCCTCATCAACACTAGTAGGACATAGATTACCCGCGGGAAGAACATCCTTTAGGTACTTGAGATGCTCATCGAGGCTAGTGTCGGTCCATTTGTTTTTAGCCTTTGTCTTCAAGAGTTGGAGGGTGAAACTCAAGCGGGTAACCTCAGGATTGCAACCATCATATAATGGAGTGTTCGAGTCTACCACCAGTAGCTCTAGCTTACCCTCCTCTCTAGAAGCAGCTCTCTCAGTACTCGTCTCCTTGCGAAGCAATGCTTGAACATGAGGGTCCCGCCCAATTGAACTTAGTACCGACGAACTCTGCTGCGTGGAGTCCATGTCATTCTCTCCGCCACCATGTCCGGCCCCTTCCCCTCTGCCATGTCCGGCCCCTTCTCCGCCGCCATGTCCGGCCTCTTCCCCGCCGCCATTATTGATCATCTCTTCGTCTTGCCCCGTGTCATCATTGCCTGCCCCGTCGGCATCCTCAAAATCGCCATCCTCATCTTCAGTTATCCATCGAGTATAGCCATCCATGAAACCAGTCATGAGCAGGTGCGCTTCGACACGACCATCGTCATGGGGGTCGAGCCAAACTATTCCTTTGCATTTTCGACACGGGCATAAAACCTTTGTCCGGTTATTTTCTTTCATGTCCTGCACCGCCGACCGCAACCACCTGTCCACCATCGTTCCACTGACCATCATCAACTCTGCACGGTAATAATAAACAAATTGATTATAAAAATGCATGCATGCATCAAAGTCATACAAAAATTCGGCATGACCTTCCCTAAAAATAGGACATATATGGATCTAGAGTTTGCCCGGAATTTGCCGAAACGGAAATAAATCGACATTTCGGCAAAACATAGGCAACTCAAAAGCACAATTTGGCGTCAACTCATGCCAGACACACAATGTCCACAAACATATCACACACACATAAACATATTTCCATTTTGCAAAAGCATGAAATTTTCATCACCTCTATCTCGAGATCGAGCACATGGTGGGAGATGATGTTGTAGGGAGATCAAAAGTGCACAAAGCTCTTCTTGACAAAGATAGATCTAGTTAGGGGGCAAATTGGTCACTTAACTAAATCCTACATCTACCTAGCTACCTAATTTGGGAGGAGACAACTTCAACTAGTGGAGGGGAAAGGAAAAAGAGAAAGGAGATGCATTAATGGAGGTGGTGTAGTTAGGTAGGAGTGATGAAGAGAGAGAAAGGTAGATAGAAGAGAGAGAGTAATGGGGGAGAAGTATTGAGGAAGAAGAAGAGTGAGAGTGGGAGCATGTGGGAGGTAGGGGAAATGGAAGAGAGGAGGGGAAGAGGAGGGACGGGTGGGGAAAAGGTGGTGGGTTGGTGCGGATTAGCAGTAGCGCGGGAGCTAAAATGCGTTGCTGCTAAGGAAGTAGCAGCAGCGCACTTTGGGCAACGGCGCTACTGCTAACCGGGACAAAAAAGTGTGCCAATTTGAAATTTAGCAGCAGTGACCTCAGAAAAAGTGCGCTACTACTACATCCGTAGCAGTAGCGCTGCTCAGGGCACCGCGCTACTGCTAAATGGAGTTTGGAGGACACCGCCGGTCGATATTTGTAGCAGCGCGGTTTACACCGAGGGCGCTACTGCTAAAAATTATCAGCAGCGAGTTTCCCGCACAGGCGCTACTACTAATTAGCAGCAGCGCTCCATTTTGTGCCGCGCTGCTGCTAAGATTCTGTGTATAGTTTTTTCCCTAGTAGTGGACGGCCAACCACCGGCAGCAATGGCGGCCATCTCCTTCTTCCGGTCCGATGTCTGCCCGTCCCAGAGAGCTTTGGCAGGGGAGGAATCCATGATAGGAGTGGTGAGGAGAGGGATCGGAGGTGGATGACTACAGTTATGGCAGAGGCACCGTTTTTTATAGTAATGGTGGGCGGTAGAGGGACGGACAGGCGGCCGTCGTGTCCTTTGAATACACGACAGTAGCCTACACCGAGAAGCGGCACGGGCGGCGGTCTCTCACCCGGCGCACCTATTCAATGCCGTCGTCGGTCGCATCCACTCTGGTCGGACATGAATGCGGGCGCTGACGCTCGAGAGCAGCGGGACCGGTTAATTGGCATGAGATGAATACATTATTAATACATGCATGGTGGAGAGTCCACGTAGCAGCCTTTTGTCAGTCTTTATCAGATAAGATAAAAAGAGAGGAGAGAAGAACCGGTGACTACATGAGATGAATACATTATCAATACATCCATGGTGCAGAGTCCACATAGCAGCCTTTTGTCAGTTTTTGTCAGATAAGATAAAAGAGAGGAGAGAAGAACCGGTGACTACATCCAGACAAGATTATCTCTCTGTCCAACTTTCGTTTTATTTTTCTAATGATATTTTGAACGATTATAAACCATGAATCTGTTGGTGGTATTTTTATACATCTGAATTGCTCGTGTCAAAAAATTAAAATAAGACAAATATTGGATAAATTTACACTAATTTTATTTCACCGATTCCAAAATAGTAATTTCAATAAATGAAGAAACATATCCACCCATCTGGACTCATTTAAGAAACTATTTTCACTCATTTCAAAAAGTGACTTCATCATACAAAATAACATATTTCACACATTTTTCTAAACACTCTAATCACGCATTTATAAAAACATGTCTCACTCTTTGTAAAAACAAAGTTTCACTCGTCTAAGAACTAATTTCACATTTTTCAAATATCTTATTTCACTCCTTTCATAGAACTTATTTCACCTCATTGATAAAAATATCATATTTTAAAAATGCGTAAAATCATTTGAAAGACACATTTCACTCATTTCAAAACTACTAATTTCACTTATGAAGAAGTTGGTATATTTGAAAAATATAACTAAAACTAAGTAAAATAAGAAACTCCACAAAACACACAATGAAACATGGAGCATCACAATCATATTTCAGTTTCAGTTATATTTCAAAATGTATACCAGTTTAAGTTATATTTGAAAGGAACATATTGAAACTAAACTTCTTCTTATTTGCATGTGTGTGATGTCTGGTATTACTACTGAAAAAAATTGATATATGAAATATGTGTATTTTCAAACGAACATAATGAAACTGACTTTTTTCTGGACATGTGATATGACACAGTAATGAAACTAACTTCTTTCACTGAAAACATGCTATCCCGTATATGCGAAATTGTAATGGAATAGTTAAACGAGCGAAATGTGTTTTGTAAAATACTAAAGAGATTCAAGTTCAGATTTGTGAAATAAAGTGATAATTTCACTCATTTGGCGAACATGTTTCACTCATTTTCAAAAGCCGATTTCACTCATTTTGAAAGTCCAATTCCAATCATTTTGGGAGAACATATTTTCTCATTTCATTATTTTTTAAAAACATTACATTCATTTACATTTCACTCATTTCAGAAAACACATTACGTTCACTAAATTGAAGCAACAGATTTCAGTAATCTGAGGAAACACATTACATTCACTCAATTTACAAAAGATAGATTTCACTCATTTCCCTCAATGCAGAAAACACATTACACTCTTCATCGGGTGGAGGGAGTACTCATGTGCGCTAGATGCAATACATGGCTATACATTCAATATGGGCCTCCTGTACCACTAATCACGGAGGATATGCATGGTAGATGTTTTACTCTCTCCTCTCAAAGGAGGTTTGCTGGATCCTGGGTCCATGAAACCGTGACGATGGCGAGGGAAGGATGTGGGGAGCGATTCATAAGTAGTTGGAGAGGTGGGAACTGATGCATGAATGGGGATGGGGAGTAGAATGGCTGGAGGGCAGGAGACGGTGTGATCGATCGGGCATAGGAAAGGGCGGCTAGAGCCATACATGTCGTGGAGATTCGTCACCAAGGTCGGGCTGCACGTCAGCTCAGAAGTAACAAGCCCATGGCGCCTGTGACAGGCCAACCATATATGCTCGTCACTGTTTCTATTGCGGTAACAGATCTGAGCAAGTGATGTATGGCGTAATCAGAGGTGAGTCCAGTACTGTTGCCGATGATGAGCTAAAAGCATCTCTAACAGATCCCGCAAAAAGCCCCACGCTCTAAAATAACCACCGTTTTACCGGTTCGGGACAAAAAATCGTCCCGCGCAGAAATGGGACCTCCTATATGCCGCTCATTGCGGCAAACAGTCCAGGATTTGCAAAGGATGTAGCTGACCTGGGCTGGCCATTTGTGTGACGTGCATTTCAAAAGAAACAAAAATCGGCTGCCACCGCTGGGAATCCAACCCGCGATCATCCCCAGACGCGCACATGCTGCTAGCGAGTCCAACCTGACGACCTCTGTTGAAGATTTTTTAGCATGATTTTAAAAGAAACGAACAACAACGGCAAAATATAAGAGAAGAGCTCGCAAAAAATTCCCAAAAAACATGTTTAGTGTGATCGAACACATGACCTCCCGTAGAACCACGTCACTAGCTCAGAGTTTTTTTTTAGAAAATTAGAATGAGATTTTTCTTCTCACAATTTTTTTTGGAAAACGAACATTTTTATAAAAAATTAACTAATTTTCAACGACTCTAACGATTTTGGGGATATCTCATATTTTAAAAAGGGGACAATATTGAAAATGTTAAATTTTCTTGTAACTACAAACAACTTTTTGAAAAAATATGAATTTTTTTTGAGACAGCAAAAAATTTGAAAAATGTGAACATTTGTTTGAAAACAAACCTTTTGTGAAATTTCAGAACATGTTTTGTATTTGCGAACAAAAGGAACAGGAAAAGGTGAAAAACAGAAAAATGGAAGAAAAAAACAAAAAGGAAAAGGAAAAAAAAAGAGAAAAGCAAAAGTAAAATAAGAAGAAAATGGAAAGAAAATAGATAAAGAAAAAAGGAAAATAGAAAAACATGTGTTCAGGAACCTTCTAGAATGTTCCCAAAACCGATAAAAATAGCTGGGAACCCCCTAGAAGATTCCAAAAACCAAAACATAGGCGTACTTATATATAGGTGGGCCGGCCCGAGCGCTCGCTTCGATCGTTTCCTATCTGCGATTGGTCGATAGTTCGATGGAAAGTGCGCCGAATAGGGATTTCCCCGTAAAATGGTCCGGCCGTAAGAAAACATTGCGGGGAGTTGCATATTTCGGCCCGCAACCGCAAATCTCGCCCCCCCTCCCCCCCCCCCCGGTTTTGCTGCTCCCTTTATTCCACACGTGAATTGGCGGGAGGGAAACTACTGCCCCTTCATTGCCGCCCTCGAGCCGCCGCCCACGCCGATTTCTCCGACCCCTCACCGTCTTGCCTCGCTGCGCCTCCAACCGCTGGCATGGAGTACCCGCAGCCACCGGGTGGCGCACAAAGCGACCGTATTCCTCGCCTTCGTGCCAATTCCTTCCCCCGCCAGCGTGAAGAAGCAAATGAATCATGTCATCCATGGAGCCGTGGCCGCCATCGTGCCGCCTTCTTCTGCCGCAATCGTGCTCCTTTTCGTTGCGGTGACCAGCTCGGGGCCAGGCGCCTCCTCCACCCCTCCGGCGGCTGGCTGAATTCGCAATCAAGGAGCCAGAGGAAGAAGGCGGTTGCGGCTCATGGCTGGGTGTTTGCTCCACCAAAGTATTCGATTCAAAAGCTGGAGAAGTAAAAAAACTTTGCTCCGATTCGTGCAAGGGGTCTCGAGAGGATGAACAGGAGAATGATTAACGGGAGGGGATTAACTAGCATATGCGGGTAGATACCAAGGAGGTGCTCTAATTTTATATTTTTTTGGAAGCAGGCAAAGGGATAAGAAGTATTTTGGCCGTGGGATTCAGCTAGAATGGATAGTCCATCGGTCCAACGGATGACTTATAATCAGAATACATATTAACCTGTGGTTGGATGGTTAGAGGGACTGTGGTATCTTCAGTCCATCAGTGTTCAAGTCCTGGTGCTCGCATTTATTTCTAGATTTATTTCAGGATTTCCAGCCATGCACATTCAGTGGGAGGAGACATTCCCGTCGACGAGGAGGTGCCTACAGTGACTTCATAATTTTCAAGATGATGTGCCGGCTCAGTCTTTCGGAGGTGCTCATAAGTAGGGTGTGCGTGTGTGCGTTCATAGGGGTGAGTGTATGCGCGTGTGCGATCATACGGATGAGTGTATGCGCGTGTATATGAGTGCTTGCGTCCGAACTGTGTTAAAAAACCCACATATTAAAAGTGTTTCCCATCTGTGCAGCTCCTCATCCTCGCATGCCGGCCGGCACCAACTGTCGGAGACTGTCAGACTTTTCTTTTTATAACCAATGAATAAATAGTACCATACCGCTAGCCCAGCACGGTTCGCACGGGGATATATGCGTGCCGCTCGACCTGTGCACCAGCCGGGCGTGGTGGTGCGCGCCTATGACTCCAGCTTCGGAGGGCGGGTTGGCATTTGATGGGCTTGGGGTTTGGGCTTGGAGTCCGTGGCTATTAGCGCGACAAACCTGCAAGGCAGTCGCCCATAGATAAGAAGGCCGGTCGTGTGATCTCAGTGGCTAAAATATGCGCTGTGCGGGCTCTCACGCGCTCCCATCCAGCCAAGCCAACAACTGTGGTCTCTTCCGCCTCCCATGCGAAAGCTCGCCCATGTTAAAACCCTGCCTATCTGTGCCAACCTTTTTTTTTGCCTAAAAAGAATAACATTTATACACTGTTTTTTTTTTTGCACAAACACACTTCAACTACTTCAGTTCCTGCAAGCTTGTGCAAAAAAAAGCATTATTGAGCCCGGTGAAGAAATTAAAAAATAAATGCATACACTTTTTATTGAAATAGTTACTACATCAAGTTCGTTTCTCTAAGAATGCGGGCTAATATACTTTCTCACGAACAGTTGCAGGCGCCTTGTATGCTATCATCTGTGCATGATGTTGGAATTTGTTAGTAGGCCTTTGACCCAAAGCCCAACTAAAATTCTGAAATTCTCTTGGCCCATTCATGCATAGTTAGTGAGTGGTGTGAGTGGGACTAAAGTTTAGTCCCACCTTGGAAGTTGTGAGAGAGTTGCACCTCTTTATAAGGTCAGCTCTTCTACCACTTGTATACGCATGAGAAGAGGAGACCTACGCGCGCGCTCCTCCTCGCTCGCCTCGCCACGGGAATGAGCCGAGGCCAAGTTTGGTGCCTCGGATGCTGGCAGCGAGTTGTACATCATGAAGCAATTTTATGACTACAAGATGACTGATGAGCGCTCTGTTGTACATCAGGCTCATGAGATACAATCACTCGTCAAGGAACTTGAGTACTTTAAGTGTTTCTTGCCGGAGGCATCATTGCCAAGCTTGATGTAAAGAACAAGCCGTCAAATCCTACCAACTTCAAGAAGAATTCTTCTGGGTACGGTATTTTTCCTATCATCCTTTCATTATTTTAATCTCCTGGTTGGTTAATTGACACCAGTGCCAACGTACATATTTGTGCTGACGCCTCCATGTTTTCTTCTTACCAGGTAACAAAGACTTCTCCTGTGCTGATGGGGAACAGGTCACAAGCCATTGTTCGAGGTGTCGATACGGTTGATCGGAAGTTTACTTAGGGAAAGATCGTCCGCCTAAAGAACATTCATCATGCGCCCTCCATCATTAAAAATCTCGTCAGCGGTTCCCGTTTATGTCGAGATTGTTTTAAGTTGGTTTTCAAGCCCAATAAAGTTGTAATTTCCAAATATGGACAATCTGTTGGAAAAGTCTATGAGTGCGGAGGCTTGTTCTGCCTGTCTTTGTCAGATATTTCCACAAAATTTATTAATCATGTTTTTCACGATAATGAGTCTAATATTTGGCATTCACGACTTTGTCATATTAACTTCGGTTGCATGACGCGGCTCGCCAATATGAGTTTAATTCTGAAATTCACTACTTTCAAGGTCTCAAAGTGCCAAGTGTGTGTGTGCAAGCTAAGCAACCTCACATGTCCCATAAAACTGCAGAGGAAGAGACTTGGTGCCACTAGAGCTTATACATGCTGATCTTTGTGAGATGAATGGTGTGTTGACAAAAGGTCGAAAGAAATACTTCATGATGTTGATTGATGACTCCACTAGATATTGTTATGTGTATCTTCTGAAATAAAAAAATGAGGCTTTAAAATTCCTCAAAAGCTATAAAGCTGAAGCAGAGAACCAACTTGATTCAAACATTTAACGGCTTAGGTCTGATCGTGGTGGAGAGTATTTTTCCAGTGAACTTGATTTGTTTTGTGCGGAACATGGTATAATCCATGAGAGGACGCCTCCCTACTCACGCAGTCAAATGGGATGGACAAAATAAAGAACCGAAATCTAACTGATTTGCTTAATGTCATGTTAGACACATCGGGTCTCTCCAAAGCATGGTGGGGGAGGCGCTAAGGATTGCATGTCATGTCCTAAACAAAGTTCCCACAAAGCATAAGACCATGCCTACATTTGAGAAATTGGAAAGGAAAATATTGAAACTTTCATACCTACGTACTTGGGGTTGTTTGGTGAAAGTCAATATACCAATTCCCAAGAAATGCAAGCTTGGACTAAAAACCGTGGATTGTGTTCTTCTGGGCTATGCTTTTCATAGCATTGGCTATAGATTTTTGATAATAGAATCTAAGTTATCCGACATGCATCTTGGTACAAGTATGGAGTTGAATGATGCGACTTTCTTTGAGGACATATTTCCTATGAAGGATATGTCGAGTTCATCAAATCAGGAGATACCTACTCCATCTAGTGAGGAATTTATTCCAATTCCTGAACCCACCGTTGCGATGGAACACACTGAGAATTCAGTTGGGGATGACAATGAAACTCCTGTGAGGAGTAAGAGATCGAGGACCGCAAAGTCCTTTAGTGATGATTTCATTGTGTACCTCGTGGATGACACACCCAGGACTATTTCAGAAGCCTATGCATCTTCTGATCCTGACTACTGGAAGGAAGTTATCCGCAGCGAGATGGATTCCATCTTAGCTAACGGAACCTCGGAAATCACAGATTGTCCTTATGGATGCAAACCTGTAGGATGTAAGTCGGTGTTCAAGAAAAAGCTTAGACCTGATGGTATGATTGAAAAGTACATGGCACGGCTTGTGGCTAAGGATTATACACAGAAAAAGGTGAATACTATTCTGATACTTACGCAGTTGTGGCTAGACTAACCACTATTCGGGTGCTACTATCACTGACTGCCTCACACAGTCTTCTTATTCATCAAATGGACTTTAAGACGACTTTCCTCAATTGAGAGTTGAAGGAGAAAATTTACATGGATCAGTCCAATGGTTTTGTAGTACCTGGTTAGGAAGGAAACGTGTGCAAGTTATTAAAGTCTTTATATGGCCTTAAACAAGCTCCTAAGGAGTGGCATGAGAAGTTTGAAAGGACATTAACTGTTGCAGGCTTTGTAGTAAACAATGATGACAAGTATGTGTACTATCGCCATGGTGGCGTGAAGGAGTTATTCTTTGTCTGGATGTCAACGACATACTGATCTTTGGAACCAAACTTATTTTAATCAAGGAGGTTAAGGATTTCTTATCTCAATGTTTTGAGATGAAGGATCTAGGAGTAGATGATGTCATCTTAAAATCAAGCTGTTGAGAGATGATAATGGTGGGATTACACTACTTCAGTGTCACTATGTGGAAAAGGTCTTGAGTCGTTTTGGGTATAGCGACTGCCAGCCTTCTCCAACTCCATATGATGCTAGTGTGTTGCTACGAAGGAATCGACAGATTGCTAGAGATCAATTGAGATATTCTCATATTATTGGCTCGCTTATGTACTTGGCGAGTGCCATGAGCACTGACATCTCGATTGCTATGAGCAAACTAAGCTTGTATGTATCAGATCAGGGAGATGATCATAAGATGCACTTAACAGAGTTATGCGCTATTTGAAAGGCACTACAAGCTATGGGATTCACAACACCGGGTACCAGAGGGTACTGGAGGGCTATAGTGACTCAAATTGGATATCTGATGCTGATGAGATTAAGGCCACGAGTGCTTATGTTTTTACACATGGTGGTGGCGCTATATCCTGGAAGTCTTGCAAGCAGACCATCTTAGCAAGGTGAACTATGGAAGAAGAACTCACATCATCAAACACTGCCATTGTTAAAGCAGAGTGGCTTCCTAAGCTTTTGATGGACTTACCTATGGTTGTAAAACCAATACCCCCTATCCTAATGAACTATGATAATCAAATTGTGATCGTAAAGATAAACAGTTCTAATAATAATACGAAGTCCTCAAGGCATGTGAAGAGAAGATTAATATCTGTCAAAAAGTTTATGAACTCCGGGGTTATTACGTTGGATTATATCCAAATGTTGAAAAACTTGGCAGATCCCTTCACATAGGGTTTATCATGTAATGTGATAGATAATGCATTGATGGAGATGGGTTTGAGATCCACTAAATGAGTTGTCCATAGTGCTAACCCACTCTATGTGATCGGAGATCCCGTGAAATAGAAGTGGGAGACAAGCTGTTGGTAAGCTGGGAGGAGAGTATCCCTATATTAATTATCCCACTCCGTGGAGATGCAATACTCTTCTGATCTGCATGGCAGGTTGATACTTAACTTAATGTGTTCCAAGTGGCTTATTTGGGTAAGCAGGGATGTTGCCCTGTAGAGCAACTCCTGAGGAACACATTTATATGAATTTTGTATACTTTAAGAGAATTTTTCTGAGATTTTTGTATTCAAACTGATTCAACGAAATGTTTGTTTTAGAAAATAGAAAAGTGAAAGAAATGTTTCTGTAAAGTATAAAGTTCATGAATTTTATTCAAGTTTTCCACTGCAAAATAAATGAAAGTGCTAAATAGAACTAAAGTGCTATTAAATGTTAAGAGCATGTTAAAGTGATTATTGAAACAATTATGATCCTGTTATTTTTATTGCCAACACTGTTAATAACATAATCATGATTTATTGTTGTTATATGTGCATCTATTTCTATATTCTGCCCAACACTAATATAGTTTGAATTGCACAAACAGTTGTACGTTTTAATTTTGACCAATGTTGGATTAATGCATGCAATCGTTGTTATGGTCACACTTCATTGTGGTTTTCGGGATGGTACTACTTGATGAGCTGCATCAAGGATGTTCCAACCATCAGAGGTGACAACTACACCGAATGAGAAAGAAGGTCGACTTAGCTTTTGTTCCCGCTAAGGTGGACTGGCACTACTAGGAAAAGGGCTATAGATGGGATGGACACTAATGGCGCACTGTACATATGGTGCGTCATTACTAAATACTAATGGCGCACCATGTGTTGGTGCGCCATTAGTGTGCAAATACTAATGGCGCACCACATCCCACAATGCACCATTAGTAATTTTTTTAATGTTTTCAAAACTACTAATGGCGCACCGTGGGAGTGGTGCGCCATTACTAGTTGACATAGTAATGGCGCACCACACCCACCGTGCGCCATTAGTAGTTTTGAAAAAAAAATTGTTAGTAATGGTGCACCTGTGGACAGTGCGCCATTACTAGTTTTAACTAGTAATGGCGCACTGTTCACAGGTGCGCCATTATTAAGTTTTTTTCAAAAAAAATTCAATTTTTTTTCTTTATTTCTTTTCAAAACTAGTAATGGCGCACCATGGGTGTGGTGCGCCATTACTAGTTTAACTAGTAATGGCACACCACCCCACGGTGCACCATTACTAACTTGGCCCAAAAGTTCCCGAATGCACCCCCTGGACCGCCTTTTCAGTTTAAAAAAATAAAAGAAAATGATAAAAATGTCAAAAAAATAAAAGAAAATAAGTTTCCCATGTGATATGTGGTCTAGTTGTTGGGAAAATTTACAAATATGAATTTCGACTTTATTTGCAAAATCTCTCTGGAAATTTGTAAAATAGCCATAACTTTTGCATATGAACTCGGATTAAAAAGTTTTTTATATGAAAAATCATCTACTCGAAAAAATAGTTGTTGGGAATCCCGTTAAACATTTTCAAAATCCCCAAAAACCTAACAGAAAAAAAGTTACGGTGCTTTCAAGATCTAGAGGCAAAAAAATACAAAAAAAATCAAACTTACTAGTGGCGCACCATGGATGTGGTGCCCCACTAGTAATCCCCAAAAACCATGGACCATCGAGCATTCTGACCAACAAGTTGCCTATCCGGCCAAATGACCAACACACTCACTTGCTTGGAGATTTGGGAACGACTTGTCCACCATGCGATGAGTTGCTTCAAGTGTCTGCAATACTTGGACACTGACTCTTGAATGATGTACCATCAATGGTTGATAGACTTCACCAAATGATTGCGAATTAGTTCGTCAACGCATGGCTTGAAATGCTTGTGCTCATGGAACCAAGTGTGGATGTTGGCCCAGAATGTTGATCCCTTTTGCTCCGTGCCATGTAGAGGATCGATACTAGTGGCCAACCACATGTCACACAACAACTCGACCTCCCTCATGTGAAGCTTTGTCCTCTACCCCTTTTCTTTGGATCAGTTGCAAATTCATCTGGATCAGCATCATCATCTCCGTCCTCCTCCTCCACCTAATGCTCAATGGCTCAATCCGGTATCATGCCTGTCTGGCTATACGTGCCTTGCTGGGTGTACGTACCGAATTGGTTGTACATGCCCGGCTGTGTGGTTTCCGAGTCATCCACTTGCCCATCCTCGTAGCAACCTCCGCATCCGTCATGTATCATCTCAAACAATTGTCTGTCCGCATCGTTCTACACCGGCTCACCCACTTTACGCATTCCTACGAACAACATGCGTGCACCTAGTTGCTGCACAGCGATGTCCACAACTTGACAAGTTGCGTTGATGTAGAATTCGAGAAAAGTGGTGCCGCACTGACATTGATGTAGTAGTAGGGAGCTTTGTATTTCTCTAGCTAGCTCTATGTCTGTATGGAATGTAACGGCGGCAGCTATGCTCCACGTCCCCGGCACTGCCCTGCACCACCATCGCTGCTGGCACCACGACTGATCCCCTGCTTGTCCCCTGCCACGACCGTCCCGTTCGCGGACCTTCTTCTTCTTAAAAGGTTCCGCCTTTGCCTTATGACTGAGTACGCTATCTTGCTATGTCGACGAGTTAATCTTTCGGGTGGACACACTCATCGGATCCCCGACTATCGACTACGACAATTTTTAGTAAGGGTCCTCTATGCGGAGGCAACAATGCAAAAGGGCGCGAATTGGGGTGGAGAATGACGGGATAGAAGAGGAGAGGATTGAGAATGAGTGATTTTGCCACGAAAATAGTAGGCCAGCCCCAATTGCGCGGGTTCACGCTCAATTTTGGGTGGGCCGAAGATGCCGGAGTCCTACATGGCTGGTATCCGGATTCCCGCAAGCCCCCCTCGTTTTGTTCCGGTGTGCGGGGAAAACAAAGTCTATAGACTCTATGGATGGATGTGACACTTTGTTGGATGGCTGGCAGGATCCAAGCCACGCGGTCCGGATGGACGTGGGAGATTTGAGATTCTCCGTTGGAGATATCCTAGTGTATCTTGTTGCCACATATCTAATCTCCCTCTGTACAATTTTGAGGCTAAATAAACACATTTTCCATCTCAAGTATAATTTTTCAAAGTTCTTGGATTAAAATGTTCTTTTGGAAGCTTCTATGAACTAAAGGTATCTAATTCCAGGAACCTAGCTCAATCTTTTTCCTCCAAACTAAACTGGTGAGCGAGTGGATTCGCTCCCACTCTGCCTGCCAATCGTCATCCGGTGGATGGGAGGATAACCCCAGTGCCTCTGCTCCAGCTGGTAGATTTGGTTGGGGGGTTTTCGTCCTCACTATTGCGGTGCTCGGGCGGATGGTGAGACTTCTTCTTCGAGTTTGTATTCCAGACTTCAGTCCTCCTCGAGTTTGTCCGTTTGGACATAGTCGATAGAGCTCCACTGTAGATTCCTACTGCCGCCTTAGGGCGATGTGGTTAGGGTTTCTCATCATGTGGCTACATTTGGTATCATGTGCTTCATATCTATGCATGGCTTATAAGCGACGAATGTGGCTCCAAGCTTATGTGTCGCAAATCGTGTCGTCCAAGAGATAAGAAGGCTGGTCGTGGCTTTGTTCAGTTGCTTATATATGCTGCGTGGGTTCACGCTCGCAGCCGAGCTAGCAACCTTTTTCTCATTTTTTTTCCTTAAGAAAACATTTATAAATTGTACAGACACATGATTTTCTTATTTTGAGAAATATACATATTGAAATACTACAGTTCTTGCAAAGCTTGGAGCCAAAAACATTCATTGTTGAGCCCTGTACAGAAATAATAAACAAAACTCGCAATAAGAAATTTGTATAGTTACTCATTCTAGCCATTTCTTAAGAAACACAAATTAATTAATTTTCTCAGGAAAAATTCCAGGCGTGCGGTAAGCTACCATGTGTGCATGGCATAATTTGTTCATGATTATTTACGACTTTAGAAATAAATAAGGTTTTCGGTTCACTCGCAAAAAAGATGTTTCGGTTTTTCTAAACAAAAAGAAGAAAGTGAACCCCGAAGTTCAAAATCCAATCAGTAAATTCAGAGTCGAGTACATGAGCCTGTGCTCCTAGCTCAAGCAACATTTACGGACTTCATGGTGAGCACTATGTAAACTTGTTCGGCGTAGATTTCTGCCATCTCCTTGGACTGTGAGGTTAGAGTTTCCCGTCATGTAGTGAGATTTGGTGTCAGGTGCTTCAAATACATGCGAAGGTTCAACAACAACGACTATGACTCCATGGCACTGGCCATTAGGGGCACGTGTACAAAGACTTCTTAGCTAGCGTCGACAAGGTCAAGCCGACTCAAGTAGGGGAGGGGCGCAATGGTGGCTCACTCAGATGATAATATTGGTCATTCGGTGGTCTCAGACTCTTGATGTGTTTTTTATTATATTTGAGATACTTTATACTTTTGTAATAGATCTGATCCTTTTTATCAAAAAGAGCTCATCCTTCTTTTTGTGCTCCTCCTCTAGATGGAACTCCTCTTTCATGAGCAGGAGGAGTAGCCTTTTGGCATGCGGATAGTGATGAGACGGATAGTGTTGCACGAATTAAAAGTTATAAGGGTTATAATATAAGGTAGTGCAGCTCCTTTCATCTAGACGTTGCACAAGATAGTGCAGCTCCTTTCACCTAGGAGCTGCACAACCAGGAGTGGGCCCCGGGCCGCCACGCTGGCATGGATTATAGCGCTTATCAGTCAGGCACTACTCCGTGTAGTGCAGGGCGATCTGTCGATCGCTACACAAAATGGGTTAGTTGGGTGCATTTGTTTAGTCTACGGTCTAGTCTGTGAAATAGTTACGCCTCGAAGTCTGTTTTTTCCATTTTGCCTATATCTCTGGGCGGGCTTACGCTCCCAGCCGAGCAAACAACTGCGATCCCTTCCGCCTCCCATGAGAAGCTCTCTTATTACCCCTCCTATCTATGCCAACCCTTTTCACATATTTTTCTTAAAAACATTTATACATTGTCCAAACACATGCTTTCTTTTGCAGACGTACACATATTGTAATACTTCTTCTTCATCTTTTTTGCGGGGATATTGAAATACTTCTTGCAAAGCTTGGTGTACAAAATGTTCGTTCTTGAGCCCTGTACCAAAATAACAATTAAAATGCGCACTAAGATATTGCTATAGTTATTCATTCTAGCCGTTATTTCAAGAAACATAAACTAATATATTTTCTGAAGAAAAATTGCAGGTGCGTGGTAAGCTACCATGTGTGCATGACATAATTTGTTGATGATTTTTTATATAACTTTAAAAATAAATACTCCCTCCATTCCTAAATATAGGGTGTATAGTTTTTGGCACGGATATTAAAGAACGCACATGGAGGAAAATTTTCACAAGTTTTGGGCGAGATTACACCTGAGTAACTGACATGAGAAAATAGAGGAGCTTGCCCTATATAAGAAAATGTAATCAAATCCCTTAAAAAATTATTCAAACGAGTGGTGAAACGTCATACACCTTATATTTTGGACTTTTTTCAAAAATTTATACACCTTATATCAAGGAACGGAGGGAGTATAGTTTTTGGTTCACCCCCAAAAAATGTTTTTGGTTTTCTAAACTAAAAAAGATGCAAGTGAACCTGGAAGTTCAAAATCCAGTCAGTAAATTCAGAGTTGAGTACATGAGCGTGTGCTCCAAGCTCAAGCAAACATTTATGGATTTCATGGTGAGCACTATGTCAACTTTTTCGGTGTAGATTCCTGCCGTCTCCTTTGGACGGTGAGGTTAAGTTTCTCGTCATACGGCGAGATTTGGTGTCAGGTGCTTCAAATCCATGCAAAGGATCAACAACGACGACTACGACTCTATGGCACAGGTCATTATTGGCACATGTACAAAGACTTGCTAGCTGTCATCTACAAGGTCAAGGCGGCTTCAGTAGGGGAGCAGCGCATCGGCGGCTCATTTAGGCGTAATAGTGGCCATTCAGTGATCTCAGAATCTTGATATATTTTTTATTATGTTTGAGATACTTTATACATCCGGTGAAATTTTATAATAGATCTCATCCTTTTCGTAAAAGAAAAACCCGTTCTTCTTTTTATGATGGAGGCCACGACGATGAGGTGCTCCTCTAGGTGGAACTCATCTTCATGAGCTGGAGGAGTAGCTGTTCGGCATGTGGATAGTGATGGGCCGGATAGTGGGTGCAGAGGAGCACCCGGACAAGGGCTGAGGTACCGCCACCGCAATTTGTTCATGATTATTTATTACTTTTAAAAATGGTTTTCAGTTACTAGCAAAAAACTATTTTTGCTTTTTCCAAACTAAAAGATGCAAGTGAACCAGGAAGCTCAAACTCAACTGGGTAATTCAGAGTTGAGTACGTGAGCATGTGCTCCCAGCTCAAACAAACATTTATGGATTTTCGTGGTGCGCACTATTTCAACTTGTCCTTCTTTGTTTGTAGGAGGCCTGGACGATGACGTACTCCTATACGCGGAACTCATCTTTTTTTCATAGCAGGAGTGGCCGCATGCAGTGATTGGCCGGGTAGTGGGTGCAGAGGAGTTCCGGACAAGGGCTGATGTACAACCACGGCAAGCGGTTTTTGACCGTTGGGAGTCACTATACAATAAGGTGGTTGAGATGGTCAGAGGATAGTGTAGAATAATCAGGAATTTCATGTAAGAGTGTGCTTGGATACGTTCTAGTCCCATGACTAAAAGTAGTGGGACTAAAACTTGCTAGCCTCACCCATGCTTGGATCCAAATACTAAAGAGACTAAAATCAAGTTATTGAGCATTTATTATCCTCCAAACCCTCCAATCCAGAACTCGCATGTGTTAAAGGAGAGGAATTAAATGAGAGAGAGGGCTAATACATATTTTAGTAGGTTTCCTATGACTAAAAAATTTTAGCCTCAAGACTAGTCCTAGTCTCTCTTTAGTCAGGGGTGCTTGGAACTTTAGCCTCTAAAAGAGACTATTTTTAGTCAGACTAAAAATAGTCCCTTGGATCCAAGCACCATCTAATTGGCCAAGCTGCTAAAGTAGCTAAAGTAGCTATAAATTTTCTTCATAAAATAGATCCTAATGACAGTGGTATTCTTAGGGCATCTCCAACGGTGACCCGTAAATTATTAAATTATCTTCTGTATCCGTCCGCAGACAGAGGAACCAGTCCGTGGATAAGGATGCAAAAGGACGCCATCCAACGCTAGACACATACATTTTGATAACAACCCAAATTAGCTGGACAAAATTCATTCACACACGGTCGGATTTCATATAAACACGGCTGGAATTCATATAAACATCACCGATTTTATCTAAACATGAGAGATTTCATTACATTTACATTAACTAAGCAGAGCTCGACCGACTAGTCTAAATGGTCATCGACGCCCGTTCCCCGTGTCGGGCCATGAGGCCCGGGAACTGAAACTTCACCGTCTCCAGTTCCGTCTCGGCGCTCTCCAGCTCCATCTCTATAACCTTCGCCTTCGGAGGCCCGGGAAGTGAAGTTGTTTGCCTCCACATCGCCGCCAAGCGACTAATTGGCCAAAGACATTGAGCCCAAAAGGCTTGTGTCGATGGGAGGGGAGGAGCGGTGGCCTTCCTGTGACATGAGCGGCGGCGACAAAAGGTGCACTACTCTTCCTTGCTGCCGGAGGCGCCCGTGGATGTGCCGGCTTCATGGTCTTCGCGAAGGGGCGTGGACTCGGCAATGTCCTCATCCTCCTCCTCGCCGGTCTCGCCGAACACCACCCGCGTCGTCGCTCTCCATCTTGCTTCGCCAGGTCCGCGTCTCGTCAACTGCCCTGCCGGTGGCGAGCTGCTCCTCCGCCTGCTCCTCCACCTACGCCTCCCGGAACTTCTCCTCTGCACCATGCCTCCTGGAACGACTCCGGTTTGTCGTTGGCAGCGTCCTCCATTGTGACATCGTCGTCCATCGGTTGCATGACGGCCAACCAACCGGCGGCAATGGCGGCCATCTCCTTCTTCTGGCCCGACGTCTGCCCGTCCCAGAGAGCTTTGACGGGGGAGGAATCCATGGTAGGAGTGGTGCGGAGAGGGATTGGAGGTGGATGACTGCAGCCATGGCCGAGGCACCGGTTTTTATAGTAATGGTGGGCGGTAGAGGGACGGACGGGCGGCCGTCGTGTCCTTTGAATGCACGACAGTAGCCTGCACCGAGAAGCGGCACGGGCGGCGCTCTCTCGGCCGGCGCACCGATTCAGTCCCGGTGCCGGTCGCATCCAGTCTGGTCGGGCATGAATGCGGGCGCTGACGCCCCAGAGCAGATGGACCGAAAATACAGGGAGGGGTGGAGGGGTTTTTGATGGGCCAGGGGAGTCTGAAACGGGCTTGTGATCGGTCTGAAATCCCGCAAAGCCCCCACATATGTCTCCGGTTTACAAGAAAAATCTCATCCGGATCGCACCACGGATCGCAACAGGTCCGAGTTGGATGGCTTCCGCTGTCTGGACAGTACTGTCCGGACACATGTGTTAGGTTTGCGTGCCGGTGTTGGAGATGTCCTTAGCCCATGTGTAAAGAGCTAATTGGTACGAGATGAATACATTACCAATACATGCATGGTGGAGAGTCCACATAGTAGCCTTTTGCCAGTTTTTGTCACATAAGATCAAAGAGAAGAGAGAAGAACCGGTGACTACATCCAGACAAGATTATCTCGCTGTCCAACTTTCGTTTTATTTTTCTTATGATATTTTGAACGAGTTATAAACCATGAATCTGTTCGTGATATTTTTATATATCTGAATTGCTCGCGTGAAAAAAATTAAAATAAGACAAATATTGGATAAATTTACACTAATTTTATTTTCCCGATTCCAAAAAAGAAATCTTCTATCTATTATATAATTAAAACAGAAGTAAAATAAGACACCACGTTCTTCCACATAATCTCAAATAATATACATCGTTGATCAGTAATGTTTACGGCTGAGATTTAAAGATATTACGTTACATGGAAAAAGTTACAAAGTCATCTATCAGAAGTAAAATAAGACACCACGTTCTTCCACATAATCTCAAATAATATACATCGTTGATCAGTAATGTTTACGGCTGAGATTTAAAGATATTACGTTACATGGAAAAAGTTACAAAGTCATCTATATTGAACTGACACGTACGAGGTGCGTCAAATAAGTTGGAAAGAATAAAGGGAGATCATGTGGTGATATATGGTCACGTGTAAAACTGTGACCGACTCAAGCATAGACACATATAGTTTCAGAAAAATTAAAAAAAAGGGATAATCGTGATCTGATTTCATGTACGTGCCACAATGCATGTACGTGCAATGCAAGGAAAATAAAAGGTTGACTGTCTCTGACGTAAAAAAAGGTTTACTGTCTCCAAATAAGGTAGTAGTACACTAATTCCTATTGGAGACAAGTTGTGTTTCTATAGGAGGTTGATTCAAATAAGGCAATGACATGAGAGAAGGTAATCCTGATCTGATTGCGGTCGATATGTAGCCTTGCAGTGTTTTACCCTCCCCATGCGTACGTCTCCGGAGCCTCTCCCTGCGACCATCTTAGGCATCTCGACCCGGTTATTCAGGAAAAAGAGAAACTAAAAATCTCTCAATCGCTCCAATCTGCCATCTCCTCATCTCCCATTGATATATCCCATCTCCGTGGCATCATGGGCTGTCTGGCGTTGCCATCTTCTATGTCCTGAAGGTGCCCTTCACCCCCTATACGTGTTCTTCTCACCCCAGCTCATATGAGGAGCAGTTTGGTCGATTCCGTGAGAGAAGAAGTCTTGAAGCAATACGACGGGGATTTGGTGCTACTGCAGGGTGCCGCTTCTTTTCTTCATGCCACCAGCGCCTTGACTGTTCCTCATGCTGGAATTCATCTAGAAAACAGGGTATGATCCAATCCATCTTCTCTAGCTGTGATCATATTCCTCTCCAAGACCATGGGAATCTTCAATATCAGGAGCTTTCAAGTTCTGGCCATGCAGGAATCCATCATCTATTGTTGGCCAACAGATGAATTTACCTATGCATGATAGTTGATGCAACAGAGTGGTAGGGACGGATCATCTCCATCACCTTATCATGGTCCTATCCCCTCGCCCCTACCCCTCCACCTATGTAGATCAAAGAGGATGTGCAGAGCCACATGGGAAAAGAGTCCAACATGACACTGCCGTGGTCATCATTGCAATCTAGGATGAGCCACTGAAGTGTCCTGATGGCCATGGTTGATGCAGACTTAGGACGAGCCGGTGAGGTGTTCGGATGGTGTTTTAAATAGACTGTGATGCTTCGGTAACTTTGGTGCATTCCCCACTAGGGAACTAGATGATGCAAAGCACAGCGATTTACCTCTCTGATGCAAAGAACATGTTGTCGAGTTTGTCCTCGGTTCTGAAAATCCACAGGCAAGTAACCTTTCCTGAAATTCATTGAATGTGCCGATTATCTTCATACATATTGTGATATCAAGAAAAAAATAATACGAAATTAATATGTCTATCCATGAGCATACTTCTCTAGATCCGTGATTGTATTGCAGTGGAAGTGCAACGGAGCAGATTCAGCTAGGATGGTCTTGATCCTATCAAACATAAAGCCAGCAATAGGGACTACTTAATGTAGGTTAACCAAAGAAATACAGTACACTACAACGTGATGCCATGTTGCTTAACATCGGCTAGAAAACTGTGTGCGTGCAGCCTCAAGCCAAATCCAGTAGCGTAGCATGGGTCATGCTGGAAGAATATAGGGTGAACCTTTGTTGTTATGGATTGCCAAGGAATAAAATACTGTTTTCCTATCTAAAGGATTTGGATGCTATATAGTTTTTTAATATTTCAAAACTCATAATTTTATGCATTGTACTAAATATCAAATTATTTGGCATTTTAGTAATAAGCAAAGGTATACAATTCCTAGACTTTTGATAGCTTCCTATACATATAAAATTTCCAGATACTGATGAACGAGTACTTGAGTTGTACAATTTCATGTCAACATGGTTCTTTTTATTGTATGGTGAACGTGAACCATAGCTGAGGTGGTGATCTTGCAGATAGATCCACCTTTTTCATCGCTCCAAGCTACTACCACATATAATCACTGTTTTGCATGCCTTATCCATGAAGGTGACGTACTACTGTTTCATTTCCTGATTGGACATTTTGACTGTGCAATTAACATCAAGTAGCAGACGAAGAATTTATTTAATGATCTCAGGTTATTCTATAGTGGTTATATCAAGTCAGTTCTCTGTCGACTTTGCTATTACCGAAAAAGGCTTTCGCCCCGCTTTATATTATAAAGCACATGCCCAAGCCAACAATTCACAAAGGTTCACACACACGCAGACACACACACACCAAGTTCACACACAGACATGATCCACAAGGGTTCTCTGTCGACTTTGCTTTTAGAAAATCCATTTGACCTCTACATCAAGTAAATACATATTCTTTTTTGCAAGTCTTTATGCCGCCTCAGCAGTTTAATATAGGAGCTGATGTGCAGCGTGTCTCCGGGTGATGTACATGTTCAGAGTGTCTCCGGGTGATATACATGTTCAGAGCTATTCCTTTCTTACCACTAGATAGCCATGGTTGATGTTCCTTTTTTCAGATTACAATGTTTTCTGACTACCCAGATGAGTTGGTTCAGAGGTCTACTATCATATCGATGTGTTCTCAGGTTCTATTCTGATTTGGTTGTTAGGTTCTCTAGGAAATGCATGAGGTTGTCAATTCCTACCCTTGAATTGCATAATGTTACAGTGCTGATGTACAGCACATAAATGTTCCGTAACTAACGTACGTGATCATCACATATGATAGATGGAAGGACAATGTGGTATGTATTTCTCTGAATGCACTAATGAAATGTACTGAGCTATTCCTACTGCGCTAATTGGTTCTTTATTTGCTAAGGAAAGAAAAAAAATAAAGGATTCTGATTTTTATCTAACTCGAGCATTCATCATATTTGTTCCACCAGATTAAACAGTGCCAATTCCACATCAGAACCATGGCCAGTTCGGTATGGTAGTTGATGTTCTTTCCTACCAGTTTATTACGGAGCCACATAGATATACATACGTATTTTGTTTTGTAATATGAGTATTCAAAGAACTATTTCAACTGTGTTGACTTCTACTGTATTATATTCATCACCAGTTCAACTGATAGTTTTTTTTATAATTATACGAGGTGGTAAGTGGTGCTCTACTGAACTATAGAAATTTATGGGGTTATTATAAACAACAAGAAGCTCATGCTCTGTTTAATGATATTCTAACAAGGAGGATCAATAAACATACAGTTGAACAGAAAAATTATAACACAATGTATACGATTAACTTATTGCCTTATCACTAATATATATTTCCCCTATTGAATAGAAAATTTTAAGCAAACAACCTAAACTGGCGTCATAAATATACGCGAGAACAATCTTGATGGTACGTTGCCTTCAGGGATTATTCCAGTTTAACATAAGCCCCATGGATGCCTACTGAGTATCGATGCCACTGTAATCTGCAACGATGCCAATCTGTTTTTTAATAACGTAATGGAAGTTAGAAACACTCGAGTGTTACTGATTATTATGTCATGCAAATTGATTGTTGATTGCTATGTCACTAATTCCCACTATTTTATTTTATAAATAAAATGTTAAATAAAAAATTACTTCTTATGTGGGTTAAATTTATATTAACCAAAAAAGTAAAATTCTATTTAAAAGTTTGTTCCTTTCTATGTGGTCGATATTTTAAACTCTTGACCATTAGTAATATATATAAAGATACATGGATTGAGCCAACAAACCGGAAATTGGAATAAAATAAAATAAATATATAGACAAACACAACAAATCTAGCCGCGCAAATGCGCGGGAAACATATTCCACCCATCTGGACTCACTTAAAAAACTATATTCACTCATTTCAAAAAGCGACTTCATCATACAAAATAACATATTTCACGCATTTTTCTAAACACTTTGCAATCACAGATGCTCACATACATAGTAACAGATTTCACGCATTCATAAAAAAATATCTCACTCTTTGTAAAAACATAGTTTCAATCGTTTAAGAACTAATTCCACATTTTTCAAATATCTTATTTCACTCCTTACATAGAACTTATTTCACCTCATCTATTATATAATTAAAACATAAGTCAAACAGGATACCGCGTGCATCCACATATATTAAATTATCTCAACCTTTGATTTTGAAGATTAACGACTAAGATTTAAAGATGTAAACATTACATACAGATATTGTGTATAAGGCCCCGTTTTGTAGCTCAGTTTTTTCAAAGTATTATAGGAACACTACAGTTTTCTTAATTACTACGGTTTTAATTACTGTGACCTGTTTGGCAACCCAAAAAACTATGGTATTATAACTACAGTATTGAGAAAACCACAGTATTTCCTCTGTATTAAAAAAAGTACCTCTGACCTCTTTTCTAAAAACTGAGCTGGCAAAGAAAACGAATCTGTTTGTCAGCTTCCTCGCTGCAAGCCGCCGCTGCCGCACTCTGTTGGACAAGCCAAGAGAAAGCAATGGAAAAAAATGATGGCCTTCGTACTTCCGCTCGCGCTCCTCCTCTCCTCCTACGCCCGTGCATGCATCTGGTCAGTACGCTGGCCAGCCATGGTTGTGTTGATGGCTGCAACGCGAGTCCACAAGGCACTGCTGTCCACACATGCACTGCTTCTGACCGTCCTAACCGGCTCACCACTATGCGCCTCTGTTAGGCCAAGCAGCAGCCAAGCCATAGCGTCGGTCAATATTCTGTGTCGCGTTGCTGCACTCCAGCCGCCGCTGATGCCCAGGCATGCCACCTGGTCTGTTTGTGCGAGCATGGCCATTCATTTTGCAAGGCCAGCTAAGAACGCCCATGTTGCAACTGCTATGAAACAGCTATGCACCTAATTTACGTCGTTGTAAACGAGTACCAACAAAACACGTCAAAGTATTCTCAATACTTCAAAATACTTTGATATGTGAAAACTGTGGTATCTAGTATATATAGTTTAAAATACTGCAGTTTTCCAATACTACAGTTTTTGCAATACCTTGTTGTCAAACACAGCCTAAACCTTTTTTGAAACGTAGGAAGTCTGTCACGTACATTTTTTTAGCACTCACGTACATTTTTTATGATAGAAAATTGCAAAAGCATAATTACGTATAAGGCAAGGAGACTTCCAAGTTTGGAGTCCCATGTGTTCTCCGTGCAATCAAGAAGGCATGTGACCTATTCCAGTTCGGGTTCTAATAGGACAAGAATTTGACACATATCACGTACTCCTATAGGACAAGGAGATGTAGAAGAAAAGGTGACCTACAAGTTTAATGTAGGAATAGTCCCTTCTTTCCACCCTCCGGGAAAAAATGAACAGCCCGACCACCCAAGAATAAAAAGACGATCGAGTCCGATTAGAATACAGGCGTTGGCGTTTCATTTATGAAAAATAATCAGTCCGGACTCCACCAGCTTTAGTGCTTCACGATTCACACTATGGGATATAACAAACTTTTTCACACTATGGGACTCCACCAGCACGCAGTTGTCAACTACAGACATGAAGTACAACCAGCTGTGGTGCCAACGAAGCAGATGAAGATCTCCAAGAAGGACTAGGTGGTGGCAACCATCATGTACCGGACGCACCAAGGATCGCTACATGGGTCGGTGCCTCCTCAAGATCTTCTCACCGTCAACAACGCGGACGGCGAGACTAGGAACATGATCTTCAACACAGAAGGTCCACATCATCGCTGGTATGTTATATTATGGACTGATGTGAATCTCGGTGACTGGATTCATGGCGATGGATTTGTTGGAAGGGGAGGCGCAGTTGGTCGGGTCGTGGATGGCTTGGACAAGAACGGGAGGCCGCACAAGCTGTAGCTCCACAGCATCGCCAGGAGTGGGTGGTGGACTTCTAGGACAGCAAGGCCAGGGCACCAGCTCTGAATCTGCTAGATGTGCGGCCGCTTTCTCCATATCATAACGTCTCTCTACCCCGTGTCTTGCGCATCCCCTCTCATAGTAAAGCTGTTCCCGTGGCGACGACGTCTAGATATAACATTGATAATTCCACAGCCGCATACTGGGCCACAATTTAGGTTTGTTCATCTTCTACGTAGCACAATTTAGTGGTTTCTAGAATTAGTGGATGCAGATTGTTGGATTCTCGATTGATATGCTTAGAGACTTAGATGTTCAGGGACATGCGCAACGGCTAAAGTATGTTCAAATGAAGAGACGAGCAGGAGGCATAGGGTCTTGAGCTTGCTGCTAGCAAGTTTTGTGTTTACTGCTGGATTCCAACGAAGCTAATTTGATCACCAAGCTAACATGTACGTGACAATCAATCGACTCTCAAACCAAGAAAAATCAAGCATGTCTATTCTAAGGTTTGTTCATGTTCTACATACCTCAGATTTAGTGGCTGCTAGAATTAATGGGTGAAAATTGTTGGATTCTTAATTGATGTGCTCAAAGATTTAGATTAATGATACGCCTTTGTAAATAAAATTAGAGATGGACAGCACATGCATAACCTGAGACCTTTTGGGTCCTTCATTATTATAAAATTAGAGATTTAGATTTTATTTTGCAGCACGACATTGGCATAGCTACCTCTACTCCGATTGGATTTATATATCAAGTTTAATCTTATTTGCAGACCAATAAAAAGATTATTTGCCTATTCATTGTAAAACAAACGGGTCACTGCATACCAAAGAAAATATTTGGTGTAGTAGTACAATTAATCCCTGGTGTACCATGTATTGCAAATACAATTCATTCTGTTTCAAACAAGATGATGTTCATTGGAGCTACTAATACATGAGCATTGTAGGACATTCAGGAGAAACTCAACAGAAAACAAATTGAACAAAATGCGGAACTCCCAATTATGAACAAACTGTGGTAAGTTTCCAATTCAATAACTTTTTGATTGACCAACTTATAGGAGATGTACTTCTTTTAAATAACTGTACCATTTCATTGTTTGAACAGTTGTACACACTTACATCATCAGGTCAACATTGAATCAGACTGACCGTTGCACAATCACTTTAAATAGTCCGGAGTATATCTAACAAAAATACTTATTACTGAAGGGCTTCCACATGCCACGGGACTGTACACTGGTGAGGCGGCGATGTTGCCGCGAGCATGGCAGCCGGCAGCCTCGCCGGTCCATGACTTGGTAGTGCGTCCTTCACACTGGCAGGATCCATCATAGCATCTCAGACAGGTAAGATATTCAGTAGCATGCGCAGCAGCCAAAGTATGTGCAAACAAAGAGACATGAAAGAGAAATTTCTCTGGCATAGAGTTTGAGATCACTGCTATCAAATTCAGTACTTGAGTGTGTACTGTCGTTCTTCTCCAGGTAAGCGAGTTTCATTACCAATTTCACATGTACGTGACAACCAATCGTCTTTTGAAACAAGAATAATCAAGCTAAGTTGGATGATTATAGCACGAAATTAATTTGAATTTAGGCACCGATAATATGACAGTTGTTATCCATTACTCCATATATACTACACTGCAGCCTTACACAAATTGATTGGATATATAGATGCCAAGCAAGCAAACACTTATTTATTATAGTGGAACTATGTCTGCAATATAAGGGATCAAAGCAGCTAATACAGTTTTGATGAAAATCAAATAAACATACAAGAGGATACATGCCAGCATAAAAATAGATCAAACAGGCCAAGATTTCTTAAGTTTTCATCACAGCCTATCTGTATCAAATACATACATATGCCAGAATTTAGCAGGTGCCCACGCACAATATTAGGTTAGATATTACATTTTGTTGGGTTCTTTTTTGTACAATGGATTAAAGACAGACAACATTATATAGCTTGGAATGACATGAGCTTACCACAATGATATGTTTTCTGTTCTTGGATGCGAAATTTGTTGCTAAAAACTCATCAACAGATGAAACAAATTTAAATGAGACCACTAATATTGCATCACGATATAAATATTGGCTAGAATTGTTTTTGACCAATGAGTTTTTGTGTATATTGTGCATTTTCAAAATAGTTATATAGCTTTGCAAGTCTACATAACATCCTATAGTAACATCTCAATGCTAATTTAGATTTAAAACACATAGGAATCTAGCCGCGCAAATGCGCGGGTCACCCTGCTAGTTGATAAAAATATCATATTAAAAAACTGCGTAAAATCATTTGAAAGACAAATTTCACTCATTTCAAAACTACTAATTTCACTTATGAAGAAGTTGGTATATTTGAAAAATATAACTAAAACTGAGTAAAATAAGAAACTCCACAAAACACACACTGAAATATGGAGCATCACAATCATATTTCAGTTTCAGTTATATTTCAAAATATATATCAGTTTAAGTTATATTTGAAAGGAACGTATTGAAACTGAACTTCTTGTGATTTGAATGTGTGTGTTGTCTGGTATTAATACTGAAAAAAATAATATATGAAATATATGTTTTTTCAAAGGAACATAATGAAACTGACTTTTTTCTGGACATGTGATATGATACAGTAATCTATCTATCTATCTATCTATCTATATCTATCTATCTATCTATACCTATACTAATTAGGCACTTCCAAGAAATTACCACGTTAATTAGAAAATATGAGCCGTTTATCTGGTGGGACCGAATTATTACGGTGTAGATTGACCCACACAATCTTTTTTCCCGAAGAATTGCATAACTCTTTCATGGTCAAGATAAAATAGCCATATATCAAGGAGTTGTGTTTGCACACGTTCTGATTCAATGAAAGTCACACATGTTGTAGGACCAATACATCACGTACCCTCCATGCCTCCAAAACAAAGCAAAACATATCATCCAATCTCCTTATTTTCTGTTTACGTACAGAGTCCACGGATATTACAATGCAAAAAAAAAACCACGGATGTTGTCTTCCAGGACAGATTTTACCATGCCCTCCACCTCTTCCCTTTAAAGATTCGGTCGCTCGGCCTTTCCTACTGCACCATGGGGCCGAAGTGTCCTCAAGAGAAACCTAGCACCGCTTTCTGACTTCTCCAGGCTGTCCGGGACAACGGCCTCAGACAGGACACACAGGTACACCTTGGACTGGACGATGTGTGTTTGAAGAACTGCACACATGCGAGTTCCATCTCAAGCATGCACAGTGCTGTTGCCGTCGGATTGAACGTCCTGGACCATCACTACAAAAATTGATCTATGGGAGCACAGATTCATGCTAGATTGAAGCACGGTTGGAAGCTATAGAGAGATTCAAAGCTTGGAGGAAAAAAAGGAGATTAGGGGAACTGAGAGGGTGAAAGAGCAGATGCAGCACGGAAGAAGGGCAGCCTCGGAGGCTGGCTCGCCGATCTGCACCCATAGGCCTCAAACGCATGCGCACGGGCGGATGTGATGTCGTACTGTACACGTGCCACAACCATGGGTGCTTGGAAGGTAAAGACGCCAGACTGCAGGCCCGCCTCTAGCCTCGGACATGCTCGCTGTTCACAAGGACCAGACCACAATAGCGCTAATTGCCCTGACCAACCAACCTTTGCCTTGCCAACTGAAAGAACATGCGGTGCCCCCATGTTTGATTTTGGTAATTGATGACAATCTCTATGGACCAATGGTTGTCTTGAGTTATATTTGAAGGATCTGTCCATAGGCTTTTCTTGAAGTCCATGTGTGGTTTCAAGGAGTTTATGAGTTGACCAAGGTGCTATTAAGGAATTATCCAAAGATTGGTCATGTGAGTGTTGAGCTTATTGCAAGCATGTCTTGAAGAAGAAGATTGTGTGATCATTCATGTTTACCTTCAAGACATCATCCAAACGAAGAGAGTTGGAAAGATTCAAGGTTGATCAAGACTAAGTCAAAGAGTAAATCAAGTTGATCAACACACAAAGCGTAGAATATGTACCGAGAGGGATCAAGCGACCCCATGGTATGGTAAGCACTGTCAATTACGCTTTGTGTACTAACCCATGATCTTCGTGAGAGTTCTTTGTGGGGTTAGGTTGTGGTGTGCAAGGTCAAGTGAAGCATCACGAAGAGATCAAATGCTTGAAGCTTACCGTCCATTGTGGTGACAATGGACTTGTGAAGATGTGCGGAAGAGAGGCTCACCCACAGTGGAGTATGGGGGAGCAATCAACTAGTCTTCATCGAGCCAACACAATCAAGAAAGGTGGTCCAACTTGAGGGAGTCAAGATCGTCATCATCTAGCTCAAGTGGACCATGTGCAAGACAAAGGTTTGCCCTTGATAGGTTTTCTATTTTACCGGTCTCATGGTAGTTGTGGGAGACCGGGTTATAGGATCGTTTGCCGTACTATCAAGGGGGGCTCTCGATGAGTTGCTTGATCGTATCGTTCGTAGAGAGCTCAAACCATTGCATCCTTGCATCATCTTTATTGGTTCTTGTTTGGTTCTTCTCCTTGTGAGATTTGGAGCTTTTGGTCATGTTCATGACAAGCTCGAGTTCATCGAAAACGGAGTTCACATGCATCTTCTATGATGTTTTCGAGGTTGGAGGGTATGCCGGTTCTTCTCTGTTGGAGGTGTCACTCCTTTGTTTGCTAAGCATACCTCCTCTGCCTCTTCTTACTATAACCAACAAGCTTGAGTTTGATGCTACTCGTTGTCTTGTTTCAAAAAAGCTTGAGTTTGCTCAATTCGGAGCTCATTTGCAGAAGTTATGGCAGTTCTGGTTTCCTTGGAGTATACTTTGTTTTCACGGTGGTGGCTTAAGGATGACGCCAGCGGTAGTACCGCGGTCCACAGCGGTAGTACCGCCGAAGCACTCAAGCGGTAGTACCGCTCCCAGAGCAGTAGTACCGCTCCCCAAGTGGTAGTACCGCTCTACGAGCGGTAGTACCGCTTGTGGTCTTCGGCCGTAGTACCGCAGTGGTTCCGGGCTACTACCGCCTCGATTCAAGACCGTTGTTTTTCGTGTCGGGTTTTACGGTACTAAGTGCGGTAGTAGTGGCGGTAGTACCGCTCCAAGCGGTAGTACCGCGCCTACTCCCACGGTAGTACCGCTCTGGGGCCAGGGCCCTGACCTCCTCGTCAGCGCGGCAGTACCGCTAGGTGAGAGCGGTAGTACCGCCCTCAGCGGTAGTACCGCCATGCCCAAGCGGTAGTACCGCTCTGTGCGTGGCTGTTCAGTGGGGTAACGGTTGGATTGGTTCCCCACTATATAAAGGGGTCTTCTTCCCCAATGAACCTTAACCTTTGAGCTCGTGTTCTTCCCCAATTGTTGACCTTCTTCGAGCTTGCTAACTCTCAATCCCTCCATGGATTCTTGCTAGTTTTTTAGGGAAAAGAGAGAGGAGATCTAGATCCACATTTCCACCAAACACCTTCTCCTCTATGTGAGGGGAACCCCTTAGATCTAGTTCTTGGAGTTCTTGGTGTTCTCCTTCTTGTTCTTCCTCTCATTTTCCTCCCTAGCATTAGTTGCTTCGGTGGGATTTGAGAGAGAAGGACTTGGGAACTCCGTGTGCCCTTGCCATTGCATTTGATGCATCGATTATAGTTCTCCACGTGATACGTGGAAGTTACAAGTTGAGAAACTTATTACTCTTGGGTGCTTGGTGCCCTTGAGCTTGTTCCTCTTGGGTGCTTGGGCGCCCTAGACGGTTGGTGGCGTTTGGAACTCAATCATTGTGGTGTAAAGCTCCGGGCAAGCGTCGGGGTCTCCAATTAGGTTGTGGAGATCGCCCCGAGCAATTTGACGGGTACCGGTGACCGCCCCCAAGGGTTGCCAAAGTGTACGGGTTCGGTGACCGCCCCCAAGGGTTGCCATTTGTACGGGTTCGGTGACCGCCCTCAAGGGTCCCTTAGTGGAATCACGGCACCTTGCATTGTGCGAGGGTGTGAGGAGATTACGGTGGCCCTAGTGGCTTCTCGGGGAGCATTGTGCCTCCACACCACTCCAAACGTAGATTAGCATCCGCAAGGGTGTGAACTTCGGGATATATCGTCATCTCCGCGTGCCTCGGTTATCTCTTACCCGAGCCCCTTTACTTATGCACTTTACTTTGTGATAGCCATATTGTTCTTTGTCATATATGTAGCTATCACATAGTTGCTTATCTTGCTGAGCATAAGTTGTTGGTGCACATAGGTGAGCCTAGTTGTTGTCGGTTTTGTGCTTGACAAATTAACCGCTAGGTTTATTCCACATTTGTTCAAGCCTAAACCGTAATTATTTTAAAGCGCCTATTCACCCCCCCCCCCTCTAGGCGACATCCACGATCTTTCACCAACAAATATACTCATGAACGTGCATACACCTGCCAGCAGATAAGTTTGATACAACCTCTAATCACCTGCATACTCCATGGTACCGCTTCTCCAATTCGTTTTGTCCTTCTCCACCACTAGCCTCTTATTTTCAAAGAATGTTCTTAACTAAAGGACATCATATCATATATAATGAGATATCCGCTTTGTTCCTGAAAAACACCTCTGATTTTTTTTTCATGTGAGACATTAGGGACAAGCAGAAGTTGCAAGGTTAATATGCTATATAGGACAATATATTTTGCTACTGCTTAGAGTCAATATTGCTGAAGGAAATTGACTCTAATTCTCCTTCTAATTAGATTGTTGTAACATGATCGATCTTCCCTTTATGAGCGGCATGGGGTACTAGTAATGGAGGTGAGTCCAATTTCTTACATTAAAATTTGTAATCATTATAATAGTTACACATTTACCTTCATGGAAAAAGAACAACCCAAGAAGCATCAGATCAGCCCTTCTCAGCCAGCTTCTCCTTTAGTTCTCCATCAGTGAGAGGACATCATTACATATTTTACAACATTAACAACAATATCATTGCCCAGCGCTATTCATTTGCAAGTATGGATTTCTTACATGCCCAACCTTTATTGTTAAATTCAAATACGTTCTTCATTGGCGGACATTTGCATTGTTTCAAACAAAATAGACCACTGGACAGATTTTAGAAGTGTATTCTTTCCTTCGTTTGGCTCTATGATAATATAACTAAATAGTTTAGTTATTCGTATGTGACTATATAGTACAAGTCAAAGGACTTTTGCTATTTTTTCGTCATTAACAAAGGAAAATTCACCTTTCAGTTTTGCAGTAAGAAGGGGTTCATATTTAAAAAGCATATGAGGAAAATAGGAAACATACTGTTAAGTATTATTATAGATGATTAGGTAGGTTGCGTACAGTTGGGTTCAGCTGGTGCAAAGGTCACATGAGAAATAAAATATTCCTTTAAACACAAAGAGGACTACGACACTTCCATGTTAATTAGTTGATTTTCTTTTGAGAGATTGTTGTCATTTAATCTGCAGTTGGGAAAGTGTTCGCTGCCAGCTGGAGGGTGCACACACATACTAGAGGATTCATATGTATGTAAGCAATAGGGTTGTTGGTTAATTTATTTTTAACCAGCTAACCATGTAAGGTTGCTAAATTGTTTGCTCATCTAGCCATTGTCTGTTCACTCTGTGGATTTATAGTTCCTTTTCCATATATACAATGAAAATTGGGTAAATAAGTAGGAAAACCAATATACTTCGGTTCTACCATTTAGGAGTTATAGTTATTAATTTATACTTACTGTCTACCGCAATCACCATCTCTTCGCTATTTTAGGATGGGTATCTTATCTTGCATATTCAGTGATTAAAAGCGCCTTTTGAGGTCCGACGTTAATCCTTACGAGAAAGAAAAAGTAATTCGTCATATATACCTTGGATGAAGTGAAGCAATTTCAAGCGCTATGTGTCTCCTTTTGTCTATGTCTAAAATAGGAAAACAATTTACGTGCATATTTAAATACAAATACTGAACATATGAGTTATTTTTTATTTCTAATTCGTATAAACTTTCTCATGCAATAAATACTGAAAGTGCTTGCCCATGCATCTGCACGGGTTAGCGACTAGTGAAACTAACTTCTTTCACTGAAAACATGCTATCCCGTATATGCGAAATAGTAACGGAATAATTAAACGAGCGAAATGTGTTTTGTAACATACTAAGGAGATTCAAGTTCATATTTGTGAAAGAAAGTGATAATTTCACTCATTTGGCGAACATGTTTCACTCATTTTCAAAAGCCGATTTCACTCATTTTGAAAGTACAATTCCAATCATTTCGGGAGAACATATTTTCTCATTTCAGTAATTTAAAAAAACATTACATTCATTTACAGAACTCAGATTTCACTCATTTCAGAAAACACATTACGTTCACTAAATTGAAGCAACGGATTTGACTAATCTGAGGAAATACATTACATTTACTCAATTTACAAAGGATATATTTCACTCATTTCCCTCAATCCAGAAAACACATCACACTAACTCAATTTAAATAATATATTTCACTCATTTCAAAAAACTAATTTCACTCATTACAAAAGATAGATTTAAAACTAATTTCACTACGTATTTTGCAAAACTGATATTTCACTGCTACTAGTGGACAGATTTCACATGTAATGGTTATGTTTCACAAATAGAATTTTCAAACACTGAAATAAGCAGTTTCACAAAAAATATATTAAGTGAAATAAGTTAATTGAAACATTGAAATAAAATGTGTTTAAAATATATCCAAGGTTGATTTTATTCTAAAGGTCATGGCGTCAAGAGATCTAATATACAATTATTTTAAACATAATTATAGTTTAAAAGATATGAACGATTGCAATTGTCAACGAGAAAATGAAATGGATGGATTTTGAGGATGGAAAAGGAGATAAGACTACACCATGCATGTTTACCTGCTACGTCAGATAAGAGATAGATGGCCATGCGTGCATGGCAGCTTTATCTGACACATGGTGGGGATGTCCTTGTTACTCCCTCTGGTCCTTTTTAGTTCGCATAGAAGATTTATCTGAAGTCAAACCTCGTAAAGTTTGACCAATTTTATAGATAAAAATAAGAACATTCACAAGGTGAAATCATTATAATTAGATGCACCATGACTTAAATTTTGGTATTGTATAACTTTAGTATTGTAGAGTATGACATTTTTTCATATAAATGTGGTCAAACTTTACGAAGTTTGACTTCAGACAATTTTTATATGCAAAATAAAAAGGACCGGAGGGAACACTTAATGCATATAAGAAAATTGTACATATGGAATTTTTAGGACAAATTATGGAGTGGATTAAAAATGCATTGAGAAGATGCAAGCCATCATCTCTCTTCTCTTTAATTATCCAAACCTCAATGAGCTAAGTGCTGTAGAAACTAAGGACAAACATGTGTAAAATATTATTGGTCTTGATTACCTTTTGATGAGAGAAAAACATTATTTTGGGAAGATAGATGTACACTCTTTTGTGTACAAATTTTAAAGCCAAACATACACTCTTCATCGGGCGGAGGAAGTACTCGTGTGCGCTAGATGCAATACATGGCTATTTATTCAATGTGGGCCTCCTATACCACTAATCACAAAGGATATGCATGGTGGATGTTTTACTCCCTCTGCTGAAAAGAGGTTTGCGGGATCTTGGGTCTATGAAACCGTGATGATGGCGAGGGAAGGATGTGGGGAGCGATTCATAAGTAGTTGGAGAGGTGGGAACGGATGCATGACTGGGGATTGGGAGTACAATGGTGGGAGGGCAGGAAATGGTATGATCAATCGGGCACATGAAAGGGCGGCTAGAGCCATACATGTCGTGGAGATTCTTCACCAAGGTTGGGCTGCACTTCCGCTCAGTAGTACTACTAACAAGCCCATGGCGCGTGTGACCGGCCAACCATATATGCGCGTCACTGTTTCTATTGCAGTAACAGATCTGAGCAGGTGATGTACGGCGTAATCAGAGATGAGTCTGGTACTGTTGCCGATGATGAGTTAAGAGCATCTCTAACAGATCCGGCAAAAGCCCCATGCTCTAAAATAACCACCGTTTTACGGGTTCGGGACAAAAAACGGGACCTCCTATGTGCCGCTCATTGCGGCAAACAGTCGAGGATTCGCACAAGATGTAGCTGACCTTGGCTGGTCATTTGTGTGACACGTGTTTAAAAATAAAAAAAAATCGGCTGCCACCGGTGGGAATCCATCCCGCGATCATCCCCAGACGCGCACGCACTCCTAGCGAGTCCAACCTGATGACCTCTATTGAAGATTTTTTTAGCACCATTTTTAAAGAAATGAACAACAGCACGATAAAACATAAGAGAAGAGCTCGCAAAAATTCCCAAAAAATATGTTTAGTGGGATCGAACACATGACCTCCTGTAGAAGTTCGTCATTAGCTCTAAGTTTTTTTTTAGAAAATTAGAATGCGATTTTTGGTCTCACAATTGTTTTTTGGAAAACGAACATTTAACTATTTTTCAAAGACTCAAATTTTTTTTGGGATATATCATATTTTCAGAAAGGGACAATATTGAAAACATTAACTTTTCTTGTAACTACAAACAACTTTTTTAAAAACATGAGCACTTTTTGGGACAGCAACAAATTTGAAAAATGTGAACATTTTTTTGAAAACAAACTTTTTATGAAATTTCAGAACATTTTTTGCATTTGCGAACAAAAGGAGCTGGAAAAAGTGAAAAACAGAAAAATGCAAGAAAAAAGAAATAGAAAAAGGAAAAAGGAGAAAAGCAAAAGTAAAATAAAAAGTAAAAAGAAAATGGAAGGAAAATAGATAAATAAATAAGGAAAATAGAAAAACCCGGTTCAGGAACCTTCTAGAATGTTCCCAAAACCGATAATAACAGCTGGGAACCCTCTAGAAAATTCCAAAAACCAAAACATGGAAGATGTACCTATATATAGATGGGCCGGCCCAACCGCTCGCTTCGATCATTTCCTATGTGCGATTGGTTGACAGTTTGATGGAAAGTGCGTCGAATAGGGATTTCCTAAGATGGTTCGGCCGTAAGAAAACATTGCGGTGAGCTGCATATTTCGGCCCGTAACCGCAAACCTCGGGTTTCCCCCTGGTTTTGCTGCTCTCTCTACTCCGTGCATGAATTGGCGGGAGGGAAACTTCCGCCCCTTCATTGCCGCCCTCGAGCCGGCGCCCACGCCGATTTCTCCGGCCCCCTCATTGTCTTGCCTCGCTGCGCTTCCAACCGCTGGCATGGAGTACCCGCAGCCATCGGGCGGCGCACAAAGCGACCGTATCCCTCGTCGCCGTGCCAATTCCTCCCCCTGCTAGCGTGAAGAGGCAAAGGAATCGTGTCATCCATGGAGCCATGGATGCCGTCGTGCTGCCTACTTCTGTCGCAGTCGTTCTCCCTTCTGTTGCGGTGATCGGCTCGGGGCCAGACGCCTCCTCCACCCCTCCGGCAGGCGGCCGCATTCGCAATCAAAGAGCCGGAGGAAGAAGGCGGTTGCGGCTCGTGGGTGGGTGCCTACTCCACCAATGTATTTGATTCAATGCATTTTAAGCACATTTTTATATCTCAAAAAATCAAAAGAAAATTTCATGCATACATGTTCCCAAATGTGTGTGCGTGGCGCAAAGTTTTGTAAAAAAATGTCTTTATATTTTGTCTCTGCAAAAAAGACAAAATACAGTGATTCTAAATAGCGTCTCATGACACATTTTTTTGTCTTTTCTGCACAGGCCAAAAAAAAGTTATTTTTTTGTGAAACTTTATGCACGCATATAGAACATGGAGACGTACCCGTGCAACCTTTTTCGATTTTTTTTGGCATTTAGAAATGTGTTTTTGATAGTGGGTTTATATGTATCTGGATTCATTCATGCACTTCCCGTGTTTCCCATCTCTACTCTCATGCATGCCTACTCTTTTGGTATGTGCAGCTCCTCATCCTCGCATGCCGGCCGGTACCCACTGTCGGAGACTGTCAGACTTTTGTTTTTGATGACCAATGAATGAATAGTACCATACCGCTAGCCCAGCACGGTTCACACGGGGATATATGCGTGCCGCTCGACCAGTGCACCAGCCGGGCGTGGTGGTGCGCGCCTATGACTCCAGCTTCGGAGGGCGGGTTGGCATTTGATGGGTACTGGAGTCCGTGGCTATTGGCGCGACAAACCTGCAAGGGAGTCGCCCATAGATAAGAAGGCCGGTCGTGTGATCATCAGTGGCTAAAATATGCGCTGTGCGGGCTCTCACGCGCTCCCATCCAGCCAAGCCAACAACTGCGGTCTCTTCCGCCTCCCATCCGAACGCTCGCCCATGATAACAAAACCCTGCCTATCTGTGCTAACCTTTTTTTAGTTTTTGCCTAAAAAAATAACATTTATAAACTGTTTTTTTTTGCACATACGCACTTCAACTACTCCAGTTCATGCAAAGCTTGTGCAAAACAAAAAATGCATTATTGAGCCCTGCGAAGAATTAAAAAATAAATACACAAATAAATTATTGCAAGTCCGTTTCTCTAAGAATGCGGCCTAATATACTTTCTCACGAACAGTTGCAGGCTCTTGGTATGCTATCATGTGTGCATGACATAGTTTGTCCTTGATTATTCAAAAAGTTACTAATATTTTTTTTGGTTTTTCCTATATACTAAAAGAAGCGAGTGAGCCTTCAAGCACAAAATCTACTTGGAGAATTCACGGTTACAATCATATGTGCAGGCGAGTAGTCGGATAGCCGCTCTGTGCATGAACAGTGATGGGCCGACGAGTGGGTTCAGAGGAGCTCTCCGACAGGAAGACTGTCGTTTTCTGTAGCTAGACCCAGGGACGGAGCCAGGATTTCGATAGAGGGGGGGGGGGGGGGGCGAGGTTTCACACTAAGTCTCATACGTGAAGGCTATATTGCAAAAAAAAAAATCTTAGGTTCTAGTCTAATGGAGATGCAATGGTGCAAACTTATCCTTTTTGTCTATTCATCGCATTCACATGATCAAAACTTGAAAGAAAATTGACAACTGACAAAAAGAAAATTCACAACACTAGAAACACAAGATAATCTTATGAACTAATAATTTGTAGTAATGCAATGTAGGTGAATAATACATCACCTAATCTCATTATTTGTTGGAATTAGCGAGATGGACCTCACTGATTCAACTCAATCCCAAAATCAAAATCGGCAAAAGCATGCGATTTTGTTGAAGCTATCAAAGGAGAAGCTATCAAAATCGACACCGGCGTACCAGGCGGCCCCTTCCCTTCTCCGCTTCTCGATGGCGGCCTAATGAAGAGATCCGATCGCAGCAGCCAGCAAGCGTAGTCTCGATCGCAGCGGCGGCTGGAGAAATTAGCGATATGTGCGTACATTATCGGGTCGTGGCTGCGTGTTAACATGCCTATTTGCCTTCCAAGATGGCCTGCTAGCCAATTTTCCTTTATGATTTTTTTGCTTTTAGCGTGCAATGGGCTGTACATGGGCTGATGCTTTAACGTTAATGAGAAAAGGCGTGACAAAGGATTAGGGGGGCGAAGCAAGCACGGGACAAGAGAATTTTTTTTAGCAATTAGTTGATGGCTATCGAGGACGAGACGATCGGGGGGGGGGGGGGGGGGGGGTTCGCCCCCCTCCCTCGTCCCCCCCTTAGATCCATCCCTGGCTAGACCTACATGGTACTCCTTATCTTTGCCATCCATTTCAGCATCGCGATTCATGCAGACGCATTTGCCTTTTTTTTCCTAAATGACATAACATATAAACTTTAAACTTTGCAGAACAACAATACATTCTAACTACAATGTGGGAAAAAACTTTTAGATTTTTTCATGCATTTTAAATACTTAAAATAATATTTTTAGTCAAACAACATCTCATTTTGTATATTTATATCAGACAAAAAAATATGAATTTTTTTCACACATTAATGTTATAATGTTTGTTCGATATGCAAAGTTTGACGTTCATATGTTGTTTCATTTGAGAGAAACAAAAAAGAGAAATTTTCTTGTTGAAGAGTACGAATCTCAAAGCAAGGCTGGAGAGTTGAGGACAAGAGGTTCTATGTAGTTTGAGCTACACGGGAACTTTCTGCCGACAGAACCGAGGGACCACCACGAAAATATTGGGAATCGTTGCATGGAAAACAAAAAAAAATCTACGCACACGTAATGATCTATCCATGGAGATGCATAGCAACGAGGGGGGAAGTGTGTCTACATACCCTCGTAGACCGTAAGCTGAAATGTTTCACAACGCGGTTGATGTAGTAGAACTTCTTCGCGCTTCAACTGATCAAGTACCGAACGCACATCACCTCCGTGATCTGCACACGTTCAGCTCAGTGACGTCCCTCGCCTTCTTGATCCAGCAAGACGTTGAGGTAGTATATGAGTTCCTCAGCACGACGGCATGGTGATGGTGATGGTGAAGTGATCTCCGCAGGGCTTCGGCTAAGCACTACGAAAATATGACCGTGGGTGTAAACGCTGGAGGGGGGTGCCGCACATGGCTAGGCAATTGTCTGGGGTGTGCTAGGGCACCCCCCACATATATATAGGTGGGAGGGAGAGGGGAGGCTGCCAGGAGGCGCCCCAAGTAGTATGAATCCTACTTGGTGTCCTCTCCTTGGCCGCGCCCCCTGCCATGTTTGTCGAAGGGGAAAGGAATGAGGAGGGGGGTGGAGAGGGAAGGAAGGGGGAATCCTATTCCACTCTTTCCTTCTCCTCCTAGGCCGGGCCATATGGGGGCGCACTAGCCCCTTGTGGCTGGTGTGTTTCCCCTCTTGGCCCGTACGGTCCATATCTTTTGTCGGGGGTGCCTGGAACCCCTTCCAGTGACCCGATAAGTACTCGGTACCCCCCGAAACACTTCCGTGTCCGAATACCATCGTCCTATATACCATTTCGAGGATCCTCGTCATGTGAGTGATCTCATCCGGGATTCTGAATAACATTCAGTCACCAAATCACATAACTCATATAATACTACATCGTCATCGAACGTTAAGCGTGCGGACCCTACGGCTTCGAGAACTATGTAGACATGACCGAAACACCTCTCAGGTCAATAACCAATAGCAGAACCTGGATGCCCATATTGTCTCCTCCATATTCTACGAAGATCTTTATCGGCCGAACCATTATGACAACATACGTAATTCCCTTTGTCCATCGGTATGTTACCCTCCCAAGAATCGATCGTCGATATCTTCATACCCAGTTCAATCTCGTTACCGACAAGTCTCTTTACTCATTCCGTAATACATCACCTCGTGACTAACTCCTTAGTCGTTTTCTTGCAAGCTTATGATGTGTATTACCGAGAGGGCCTAGAGATACCTCTCCGATACTCGGAGTGATAAATCCTAGTCTGGATCTATGCCAACTCAACAAACACCTTCGGAGATACATGTAGAGCATCTTTATAATCACCCAGTTATGTTGTGACGTTTGATAGCACACAAGGCATTCCTCCGGTATCCGGGAGTTGCATAATCTCATCGTCAAAGGAATATGTATTTGACATTAAGAAAGCAATAACAATAAAACCGAATGATCATTATGCTAAGCTAACGGATGAGTCTTGTCCATCACATCATTCTCCTAATGTTGTGATCCCGTTATCAAATGACAACTCATGTCCATGGTTAGAAAACCTTAACCATCTTTGATCAACTAGCTAGTCTATTAGAGTCTTACTAGGGACATGGTGTTTGTTTATGTATTCACACATGTATTAAGGTTTCCAATCGATACAATTCTAGCAGGAATAATAAATCTTTATCATGAATAAGGAAATATAAAATAACAGCTTTATTGTTGCTTCTACGAAATATTTCCTTCAGTCTTTGATACGTCTCCAACGTATCTATAATTTTTTATTGTTGCATGCTATTATACTATCTGTTTTGGATGTTTAATAGGCATTTCTATGACATTTTATATTATTTTGGGACTAACCTATTAACCGAGAGCCCAGTGCCAGTTTCTGTTTTTTGCCTATTATATTACCAAATAAAAAGATAAACAGAGGGGGGGGGGGTGTCCTACTTTTGTTTAGCGACCTTCATGCTGGCCAACTAGAATTGTTTCGCTTAAACTTCGGGGAGATTATTTTATTACCTAAGGTTAATGTGGCTGAAAGGATACAAGAATATAGACCTATTTGCCTCCTTAATGTTAGTTTTAAAATATTCACGAAGGTTGCGACTGTTAGGCTAAATTCGGTTGCTGAACATGTGGTTCGTCCTTCACAGACAACTTTTATGCAAGGCAGACACATCCTAGATGGAGTAGTTATCCTTCATGAAACAATCCATGAAGTACACCGGAAAAAGTTGAATAGGGTGATACTCAAAATTGACTTTGAAAAGGCTTATGACAAAGTCAAGTGGCACTTTCTTCAACAGACTCTCGGAATGAAAGGATTTTCTGTAGAGTGACGCGCTATGATTCATAGCTTCATTTCTGGAGGTAGTGTTGCCATTATGGTCAATGATGACATTGGATACTATTTCCAAACGATGAAGGATTGCGACTAGGTTACTCGGTATTGCCCATGCTATTCAATATAGTGGCAGATATGCTAGCGGTCATGAATGAGAGCGCCAAGATTGATGGCCAAATTGATGGGGTAGTAAATCATCTAGTTGATGGTTCTCTCTCTATACTTCAATATGCCGACGATATGATTCTCTTCATGGATCATGACCTCGAGAAAGCGAGAAATATGAAACTGATTTTATCAGCATTCGAGCAACTCTCGGGTCTTAAGATCAACTTTCATAGAAGTGAATTGTTTTGCTTTGGCGATGCTCAAGACGAGGCCCACCTATATGTTGAACTGTTCGGATGCGGGTTGAGCCAGTTTCCGATCACATATTTGGGGATACCGATACATTATCGGAGAGTCACAAATGCTGAATGGAAACACCTCGAGGAGAGATTGCAAAAAGGACTTAGCAGTTGGAAAGGTAAACTGTTGTCTTTGGGTGGAAGATTGGTCCTCATAAATTTAGTACTAAGTAATATGGTACTATATATGATTTCCTTCTTCCAGTTGCCGAAAGGAGTTTTACATAGATTGGATTATTTCCGATCAAGATTCTTTTGGCAAGGAGGTAACGATAAAAAGAAATATCGACTGGCTAAATGGAGCTGGTTTGTCATCCCTAAGACCAAGGCGGGTTGGGCATTCATGACCTTGAGGTTAAGAATAGGGCCCTACTCGGGAAATGGTTGTTTAAATTACTGACAGAAGATGGGTTATGGCAAACCGAGAACAATGCGATGTACAATATTGTGCGTTACAAGGGTGATACTATCGCCACTGTAATGGAATCATTTCCACCAAATGTGACGTCCAGAAGAGATTTAATTGGACCCAGACTCCAATCGTGGAACATCCTACTCCAGCAGTTGTCCACGGTGCAATTGTCACATGGGTCTGATGTATTTCGTTGGAACCTACATGGGAATGGACAATTCTTGGTGGAGTCCATGTACATCGCTTTGCTCCAATCAGATGTGCCAGTTGATAATAATAAGCAGATTTGGAAGATGAAGATACCTCTTAAGAATAAAATCTTTGCATGATATCTTCATCGCGGAGTCATTCTTATTAAAGATAACCTTATTAAGAGGAATTGGCATGGAATTCCGCAGTGTGTTTTTTGTCACCATGATGAGACAATAAAACATTTATTCTTCCAATTCAAATTGGCTCGTTCTATATGGTCAATCATCCAAATAGCTTCTGGCTTATATCCTCCTTGTAGTGTTGCTAATGTATTTGGCAACTGGTTACATGGGATGGATCACAAGTTTAGAACTCTTCTCAGGGTGGCAGTGCTTGTCGTTATTTGGTCACTTTGACTATGTAGAAATGATAAGGGTTTTAATGGTATTAGATGTTAGGCTTTCGTGCGATGTCTGTTTGGTATTCTGTTAGGACATTGGGCACCATTTCATCAAGTGAATAGGAGTAGCGACAAGTGTTGCCAAGATGGTGGCTCTAGGCTTACTGGTGTATTACTTTGTAAGATCTTTGTTAATAATTAATAAAATTGCCGCATGCATCATCCAGATGCAGACACCGGGGGTATATCCTCCTTTTGTAATTTTTTTATACATATAGAGAAATGATCCAAATAATTATATGTTACAAACTAAGATCTTTTTGATGCACTTAAGACATTCCCGTACAAGGTCTGTAATGTTGTCGTTAGCTTCATTTGCACGGTACTTCAACAAGTGTATTAAAAATTTCTTTTCAACTCAGAAACATCCTGCACAATGATTATATGTAATTAGCATAAATATTTGACGTGGAAAATAATATTGCTTGTGCGTTAGCATACATTAATTTGTTTGTTCGACTTTAATCCAGTTAATGCATACCTATAGATTTTTTGCACATCTACAGTCTATTTTTTTTATAAATAAATCACTCAACATCTTGCTTCTCCACCAACGATTTCTGCAACCCCAGTCCATGTTTGCCACCTGAGTTAGTGTCAAATCTGGCTCGCAATGCCCCCTTCCACCTCCACGAACACACACTTTAAATTTCAAACACGTGACGGTGTAGCTGTGCTACATTATATGATTAATTAAAAACATAAAGTTGCATGTCTTTCTTTCCCTTCTCACTAGGCAAATAAGGCAAAACCTTTGTCCTCTCGATCTCCATATTGTGAGCCCGTGTATTCACATCCCCTCTGCATGTCACTCCGATGGCCGGTGGCGGGGAGGGGAATCCTCTGCATGTCACTCCGACTAGTAGAAAGGTTAGGCATTTAGTTCTCACAGGGGCGGCGCTCGGACGGATGGAGGCGCTTGTTCTCTGAGTCAATATTCTGGGCTTCATCCGTCGATACTGACTAAATGGATCTCTGGTGTAGATTAGTGCCAGCTCCTCGTGCGCTGTAGAGATTTGGTGTCAAGTTCTTTAAATCCATTCAAGGGTTCAATGATGAAGACCGTGGCTCCGGGGCACTAGTCCTTAGGACACGTGTACGAAGGTTTCCCAACTGCCATCGGATAGGTCATATCGGCTCGGAAGCATTGTTTCGGTGGCCCGCTTTGTCGGCAGATGTGGTTGTTCGGTGGTCCATGAATCTCGGTATAATTTTTATTATGTTTGAGATGTTTCGTACTTCTAGTAAATTTCTATAATAGATCTGAGACTTTTTTGCAAAGAAAAATACGAAAAAATTGCCAAGCACCTCTGTCATGTGCATGCTCAACTTAGTGGTGGCTTGGCTTGATTAATCTTTGAACCTTTATTATGTATACTACATGTGCAGGTTCTTTTGGTACCCGAGGTGGGACAACAAGCAACGTATACGTCTGCCAGCGCATTTTTTTTTGAGTAACCAGCGCATATTTTCTAAACCAGCCTATAAATGGTACAAGCCCAGATAATATGTACGTGTGTGATGGGCCTTTGGCTAGATTTGACGTGTTCGATGTGACGGCCTGGCAAGCTAGATTTGACTCGAAAAAGAAGTCTGGGAAAGATCAATATAGTACCGTACCGCTAGTCAACCATCGCGTGCACCAGAATATATACCTGCCTCTCGTTCAGTTCGTCAGCCGGGCGCGGTGGTTCACGCCTATCACTCCATCCTCGGAGGGTTAAGTGGGTGTGGGCTGACGACGAATCTGGATGCCTGTGAGTATTAGCACCAATTTGGCCGTGCCCCATTTGATCCTAAACTCCACCGAGGAATCATTATACATGGCTGTCGCGCCGTGCCTTGGATTCGCCTAACTCATTTAACCATCACATGCCCGCTCCATTTTTGCATTTTTTTCTCTCGCTAAATGCAATTTGGACAAAGCCGGACATAGTGAAAAACGGCGACGGATGCAGCAAACATCGTCGCCACCACAGGTCGGAGTCGGAGTCATGAATGGTTGCAGCATATGTGAACGCCGGTCGTAGCAAAAACCGACGACGGATGCAGCAAAAACATCATCGCCGCCATCGCGGGTCAAAGCTGAGACATGAATGGTTGAATCTTCTTTCCTTGCCGGATGTAGCTTTTGTCAACAACAGTTGCAGCTTTTGTCTTCATCCATAACTTCCATTGTTGAAGCTTTTCTCGTCACCGGTTGAAGCTTTTATCGTTGTCAGATGAATCTTTCGTATTTGTGCAGTGCCAGCACCCAAAAAATTGTTGCCTCCGATTGAAGCTTCCGGTTATGCTGGTTGTAACTTTCTCGATCACTCGATGCAGCTTTTAGTGTTTCAGCAATGGCTAACCACAAGTTTTGCTCGTCTTCTGGTTGAAGCTTCTTGTTGGGGAACGTTGCATAAAAATAAAAAAATTCCTACGTTCACCAAGATCCATCTATGAGTTCATCTAGCAACGAGAGAGAGAGATACATCTACATACCACTTGTAGATCGCGTGCGGAAGCGTTCAAGAGAACGGGGTTGAGGTAGTCGTTCTCGTCGTGATCCTATCACCGGAGATCCTAGCGCCGAATGGACGGTACCTCCGCGTTCAACACACGTAGGGTCAGCGTGACGTCTCCTCCGTCTTGATCCAGCAAGGGGGAAGGAGAGGTTGATGAAGATCCAGCAGCACGACGGCGTGGTGGTGGATGCAGCAGGACTCCGGCAGGGCTTCGCCAAGCAACTGCGGGAGGAGGAAGAGGTGTAGCAGGGGGAGGGAGGCGCCAAGACTCAGGGTGCGGTTGGGGGCGGCGGCCAGGGGGCGGAGTGCCCCCCAAGGCAAGTGGTGCGCCCCCCCCCCTAGGGTTTCCAACCCTAGGCGCAGGGGGGCCCAAGGGGGGGGCGCACTAGCCCACTAGGGGCTGGTTCCCCTCCCACTTCAGCCCACGGGGCCCTCCGGGATAGGTGGCCCCACCCGGTGGACCCCCGGGACCCTTCCGGTGCTCCCGGTACAATACCGGGTGACCCCGAAACTTTCCCGATGGCCGAAACAACATTTTCTATATATAATTCTTTACCTCGGGACCATTCCGGAACTCCTTGTGACGTCCGGGATCTCATCCGGGACTCCGAAAAACATTCGGTTTGCTGCATACTCATATTCATACAACCCTAGCGTCACCGAACCTTAAGTGTGTAGACCCTACGGGTTCGGGAGACATGCAGGCATGACCGAGATGGCTCTCCGGTCAATAACCAACAGCGGGATCTGGATACCCATGTTGGCTCCCACATACTCCTCGATGATATCATCGGATGAACCACAATGTCAAGGATTCAATGAACCCCGTATTCAATTCTCATTGTCAATCGGTATGTTACTTGCCCGAGATTCGATCGTCGATATCCCAATACCTCGTTCAATCTCGTTGCCGGCAAGTCACTTTACTCGTACCGTAATGCATGATCCCGTGACCAGACACTTGGTCACTTTGAGCTCATTATGATGATGCACTACCTAGTGGGCCCAGTGATACCTCTCCGTAATACAGAGTGACAAATCCCAGTCTCGATCCGTGTCAACCCAACAGACACTTTCGGAAATACCTGTAGTGCACCTTTATAGTCACCCAGTTACGTTGTGACGTTTGGTACACCCAAAGCACTCCTACGGTATCCGGGAGTTACACGATCTCATGGTCTAAGGAAGAGATACTTGACATAGGAAAAGCTCTAGCAAAACGAACTACACGATCTTGTGCTATGCTTAGGATTGGGTCTTGTCCATCACATCATTCTCCTAATGATGTGATCCCGTTATCAACGACATCCAATGTCCATAGTCAGGAAACCATGACTATCTATTGATCAACGAGCTAGTCAACTAGAGGCTCACTAGGGACATGTTGTGGTCTAACTATTCACACGTGTATTACGATTTCCGGATAATACAATTATAGCATGAATAAAAGACAACTATCATGAACAAAGAAATATAATAACAATCCTTTTATTATTGCCTCTAGGGCATATTTCCAACAGTCTCCCACTTGCACTAGAGTCAATAATCTAGTTACATTGTGATGAATCGAACACCCATAGAGTTTTGGTGTTGATCATGTTTTGCTCGCGGAAGAGGTTTAGTCAACGGATCTGCGACATTCAGATCCGTATGTACTTTGCAAATACCTATGTCTCCATCTTGAACGTTTTCACGGATGGAGTTGAAACGACGCTTGATGTGCCTGGTCTTCTTGTGAAACCTGGACTCCTTGGCAAGGGCAATAGCTCAAGTGTTGTCACAGAAGAGAGTAATTGGCCCCGACGCATTGGGTATGACTCCTAGGTTGGTGATGAACTCCTTCATCCATATTGCTTCATGTGCTGCCTCCGAGGCTGCCATGTACTCCGCTTCACATGTAGATCCCGCCATGACGCTCTGCTTGCAACTGCACGAGAAACATGTCCTTTGTCCTTTTCAGGTACTTCAGGATATTCTTGACCGCTGTCCAGTGTTCCTTGTCGGGATTACTTTGGTACCTTCCTACCAAACTTACGACAAGGTTTACATCAGGTCTGGTACACAACATGGCATACATAATAGATCCTATGGCTGAGGCATAGGGGATGACACTCATCTCTTCTTTATCTTTTGCCGTGGTCGGGCATTGAGCCGAGCTCAATCTCACACCTTGCAATACAGGCAAGAACCCTTTCTTGGACTGATCCATTTTGAACTTCTTCAAAATCTTATCAAGGTATGTGCTTTATGAAAGACCTATGAGGCGTCTCGATCTATCCCTATAGATCTTGATGCACTAGTAGAAAAAGGACCTAATATGAGACACATTAGTGCCGGTTTGATTTTGAGCCGGCACTAATGTGTCCAATAGTGCCGGTTCCAATGGCTAGCCGGCCGTTCTCATTAGTACCGGTTCGTGGCGAACCTTTAGTACCGGTTCGTGCCACGAACCGGTACTAAAGAGAGTGGTGGCATGGTGTTGTCAGTCTGGGGCCCCTCCAGCACCTTTAGTACCGATTCGTGGCACGAACCGGTACTAACGGTCAACCTACATAAACCCTTCGTCCACCCGAGCCACTTTGTTCTTCCCCTTTCCCCTCACTTCCTCTGTTCTTCCCCTCTCTTCCTCGAGCTCCTCACAAATTTTTCCCAAAATTTGTCAAGATTTGAAGGCCCCCATCCATTGAAATGATCACAAAGGTTAGCAACTTTGTCCTTTCAACTCTCATTGCTAGATTAGCTCTTGCAATGCTTTGTATACTGATTAATTTGGGAGGAATTACATTTGCTAGTATTTGATTTATATGCAATTTGAGGTCAAAAATAACACTTAGTTTGCATATGTAGGTGTGGTTTACTTAGTGCCTTCTAAATCTCCATCGTAACCACCGTCGATCGCCCGCACCGTCCCGTCGCCGGCACCACCTTGTGGTGAGGATCTTGTTCATGAATGTTTTACATTACCAAATTGATGTTTATGTGATTTGGATATATAGTTACTCGTATAATTATCTTACCCATATGTTGTTTGTTATACATAGTGCCATGGTTTTGATATCCGTCCCCGTCGGCCCTCGTCCTTGTTATGATTCGGATGTGGTATATTCTCATTTAAAACTAGTTGTTGCATTTCGTGTTTATGAAAAATTATGCCCATCAAGTTGACATAGATATTTTTATCTAGGAGGTATGTGAACCGGAAATTCCAACCGACCCTATTGTCGAGAGGTTAAATTTAGTTGAAAGAGAAAACGAGTATTTGAAAGAAAAATTGAAAAGAATTGAGGGGGAGAAGATGGAATTGGAGTTGCACGTTGCCGATGTCGTCGATGATCACAAGATCAAGATGGAGAAAATGAGGTTGAAGATTAGAAAGATTAGACAATATGCCATTGATAGTGTGGCTTGGTATCATTCTGCCGTTGGATCAATTGTTACCTTAATTGCGATCTTCATCGCATTTGTTGTTGCATTTAAATTCTTTAGCTAGAGAGTTATTTGTATGTTGCATTTAATTAAGTGTTGTATATGAACTTTATGTATGAACTTGTATTAATTTGGTCTATTTGGTGTTGTGTAATGAAGATGAGCCAACAATGGATGTATGATGATAGATGCTCTCCCGAGTTCATTAATGGCGTGCATACTTTTTTGCTTGCCGCTGAGGCAAACAAGCGGGCGGATGGTTTTATGCCTTGTCCATGTGCTGGCTGTAAGAATGGTAACAGTTACTCTATGTCAAGAACCATTCACGTCCACCTATTTGAGTCCGGTTTCATGCCCCACTATAATGTTTGGACCAAGCACGGAGAAATAGGGGTTATGATGGAAGACAATGAAGAAGAAGAGGACGACAACGGCTATCCTGGCCATGGGTTCCCTGAATATGATGATACAACAATGGGGGAAGAAGCTGAGCCAGCAATGCAGAAAGAAGCTGAAGAAGAGGCATCAGATGAGCCCGCTGATGATCTAGGTCGGTCCATTGCCGATGCAAAGAGAAACTGCACAAGTGATCTGGAGAGGACGAAGTTGCAGCGCATGTTAGAGGATCACAAGAAATTGTTGTACCCGAATTGCGAAGCTGACAAAAAAAAGTTGGGCACCACACTTGAATTGCTGCAATGGAAGGCAGAGAATGGTGTATCTGACAAGGGATTTGGAAAGTTGCTGGTAATGATAAAGAATATGCTTCCAAAGGTCAACGAATTGCCCGAGAGTATGTATGAAGCAAAGAAGGCTGTCTGCCCTCTAGGGTTAGAGGTGCAAAAGATACATGCATGCCCTATTGACGGCATCCTCTAACGCGGTGAGTACGAGGATTTGAATGCTTGCCCGGTATGCGGTGCATTGCGTTATAACATCAGTCGCGATGACCCTGGTGATGTCGAGGGTGAGCGCCCCAGGAAGAAGATTCCTGCCAAGGTGATGTGGTATGCTCCTATAATACCACGGTTGAAACGTTTGTTCCAAAACAAAGAGCATGCGAAGGCGATGCGGTGGCACGCAGAAGACCGTAAGAAAGACGGAAAGTTGAGAGTACCCGCTGACGGTTCATAGTGGAGAAAAATCGAGAGAAAGTATTGGGAGGAGTTTGGACCCAAGGAACGTATGGTTTGGTCTAAGCGCAGATGGCATTAATCCTTTTGGGGAGCAGAGCAGCAACCATAGCGCGTGGCCTGTGACTCTATGTTTGTATAACCTTCCTCCTTGGTTGTGCATGAAGCGGAAGTTCATTATGATGCCAGTGCTCATCCAAGGCCCTAAGCAACCTGACAACGACATTGATGTGTACCTAAGGCCATTAGTTGAAGAACTCTTACAACTGTGGAATGGAACAGGTGTACGTGCGTGGGATGAGCACATGGGGAAGAATTTGACCTAAAGACGTTGCTGTTCATGACCATCAATGATTGGCCTGCTCTCAGTAACCTTTCAGGACAGACAAACAAGGGATATCGCGGATGCACGCACTCTTTGGATGATACCGACAGTATAAATTTGAATAGTTGTAAGAAGAATGTGTACCTGGGACATCATCGATTTCTTCCTAGCAGGCATCCAGTAAGAAAGAAAGGCAAGCATTTCAAAGGCGAGGCGGATCACCGGACGAAGCCTCGCCACCGTACTGGTGCTTATGTACATGATATGGTCAAGGATTTGAAGGTAATCTTTGGAAAGGGTCCTGGCGGACAACCTGTTCCGAAGGACGCTGACGGACGCGCACCCATGTGGAAGAAAAAATCTATATTTTGGGACCTGCCATATTGGAAAGACCTAGAGGTCCGCTCCGCAATTGACGTGATGCACGTGACAAAGAATCTTTGCGTGACCCTGCTTGGCTTTTTGGGCGTGTATGGGAAGACAAAAGATACACCAGAGGCACGGGAGGACCAGCAACGTATGCACGGAGAAGACGACATACATCAGGGTAAGGCCAGCTACGCTCTTACGAAAGAAGAGAAGGAAATCTTCTTCGAATGCCTGCTCAGCATGAAGGTACCGTCTGGCTTCTCGTCGAATATAAAGGGAATAATAAATATGGCAGAGAAAAAGTTTCAGAACCTAAAGTCTCATGACTGCCACGTGATTATGACGCAACTTCTTCCGGTTGCATTGAGGGGGCTTCTACCGGAAAATGTTCGATTGGCCATTGTGAAGCTAGGTGCATTCCTCAATGCAATCTCTCAGAAGGTAATCGATCCAGAAATCATACCAAGGTTACAGAATGATTTGGTGCAATGTCTTGTCAGTTTCGAGTCGGTGTTCCCACCATCCTTCTTCAACATCATGACGCATGTCCTAGTTCACCTTTGCGAAGATATTAACATTTTGGGTCCTGTATTTCTACACAATATGTTCCCCTTTGAAAGGTTCATGGGAGCCTTTAGTTACCGGTTGGAGCCACCACCCGGTACTAAAGGGGGTGCGCTTCCCACCGCTTGGCCTGGCCAAAACAGACCTTTAGTACCGGTTGGTGGCTCCAACCAGTACTAAAGGTCCATCCTATATGTACAACAGTTGAAAAAAATTCAGTTTCCCTCTGTTTCTTCTCTCGGTTTCCTCCCTCCGTCGCGCCGCCCTGCCCCGATCGACGCCGTCCCCGTCGACGTTGCCGCCCCCGCCCCTCGTTGCCGACCCCGGCCATTCCCGCCCCTCGTCGCCGCCCCAGTCGACGTCGCCGCCCCGGCCGTCCCCGTCCCCGTCGTCCCCGTCGTCCCCGTCGCCGCGCCCCGCCCCGCCCCGTCGTCGCCGCCCCGTCCCGTCGCCCTAGCCGCCCCGTCCCGTCGTCGTCGCCGCCCCGTCCCGTCGCCCCATCCCGTCGCCCCATCCCGTCGCCCCGTCGTCGCCGCCCCATGGTCGCCTCGCCGGTGAGCTCGCCCCGGCCGCGCCATGTCCACACACACACATACACTACACACACACTACACACACACACACATTATTAGTTTGTTTTGTTAAATTTTTTTCTGTTTTAGTTATAGAAATGTTAGGAAATTATTCTGTTTTTTGGTTATATAAATATTCGAAATGTTAGTTATATAGAAATGTTATAAATGTTTTCTGTTTTTTAGTTATAGAAATATTTATAGAAATGTTAGCAATTTTTCTGTTTTTAGTTATATAAATATTAGAAATGTTATAGAAATGTTAGTTATATAATCAGGAAATTTTAGAATAAGTTCTAGTTAGATGAATTAGATTAATGTCACATATATAGAATTTTAGTTATCACAATCCAATCATTTAAAAAATGTTACTTTTTGCGGGCATATAGTATTTGTTCTCGATGATATGCCCGGCCCGCATCCTCGCCGTCGACCCATTCGCGACGACGTCATACTTCAGGCGACCCATGTCCGGGACTGGGCTCCGCCGGGCTGGCACTAGAAGGCGCTACCTGGAGGGGGGTGCCGCTTGGTGAGGAACCCGACCTCGGGTCCCGTCGTCGACCCTGATCTTCTTTGGTGGCGTTCGCGTGGGCCACATTCGGTGCAGAGGCAGCCGACCCCGCCGGAGGTGGTGCGTCGCCGTGTCAGGGAGGAAGATGAGCACGTCCATCGGTACATGGCTGCTATGGACGACATCAGGTTCTCCACTACTTGGCGGGTTCTTTGGGCAGATGACCGGAGATATGATCCTGTGATGGTTCCTTCTCTTTGGGTGTGCACCGCCCGTGCCCCAGGAACCGCGAGTGGCGCCCTAGATTCTTCTGTAGTACTCAATCTTTATTAGGTACCTAGCTAGTGATGTATTAGATATATAATATTCGAGACGATGTATTCGAGATTATATATGTTAAGACGATGATGTATTCGAGATTATATATTCGAGACGATGTATTCGAGATTCAGTTTTTCCTTATTGATTAATTGCATCCATGCATTGTAATTTGAATACTAAATTGTTTTATATTTCTTCTGTATTAATTAGTAAAGTAAAAGCTATGGTGGAAAATACCGACAGAGAGAGAGAGAAGAGGAATTGTTCGACATCATACGCAGCCCTCACAGGCTAGATGATTTGAATGAAGATGACGGCTCCCAATATCTGAACAATACCGGAGAGGGTGACGAAAAGATATTCGATCTCGATGACCGAGCTGATGAAGTCATGAACTATGATTATGATGACACAGACAATGTTAGTGATGACACAGACAATGCTGATCTTCAAATAACAAAGACTTACGGCGAGGTATATATTTATATAAGCATGCATCCTGGTGATCATCACATGTTTTTTATTGAAGATATATTAACGAATCGATCTTTCTTCTTTGAGCCCTCCGAATCGAGCAAATCTGCTTCTACAGACAGCAAGACAAAGCGAGGCCCGGGCAGATTGTTGAAGGATGGTGTAAAGTACCACATCGAATCCACCAAACTTAGTGGCGAACCCCTCACGCCTAAGAACGTTGCGGACAAGTGGACTCGTCAGTGCGGAGTTCTTGTGAAGGACAAACTCCCGATCTCCATTCAAGAATGGAAAGAGCCAAAGACTAAACGTCCAGGTGTTACTTGGGTCGATGGCAGAGCCAAAGAAGACCTGGTGAAATCTCTGATGGAACATTTCACCCTACCAGATCATTTCACTGAAGCAGATGTGAATAAAGTCAAGGCCGTTGCTCTTAAGAAGATGGCAATTGCATTCAACACCCACAAGACAACTGTATGGGCCAACTACCTCGCTAACGAAAGGAAGACTCCAGATTTCAAGGGAACACTGGAGAAGCAAAGAGAGCACTGGGACGATTTCGTGACCTTCAAGGATTCAGAATTATCTAAGGAACGGTCGATGAAAAACAAGGCAAATGCCGCAAGAAAGACGCAGTTCCATAGGCTGGGTCCAGGTGGCTACGCGGTGGGATTGCCTAAGTGGGATAAGTCTGAGCGAGAGATGGAGGATGCAGGGGTCACTCCGGTTACGAGGAACTAGCCCCCCAGGTGCAGAACTTGGTTTTATGCGCATGGGGGACCGTTGGACCAGAAAACATGTGAAGTTTCGCGGAAGGCAAGTCTAAAAGGAGCCGAACAAAAGATAATTGACGCAATAGAAGAAGCTCGAAGGGGGGAGTTCACGCCCAACAGAGGGAACGACGAGCTTAAGCGCGCCCTGGGAAATCCTGAACACCCGAGAAGAACACGAGGCAAGGGCGTTATTCCCTGGTATGAGGGCTTTTCGGACTGGAATGACGACTACAGGTCCCGTGCAAGAAAGAAGATGGAGGAGGAGAAGAAGAGGAAGTTGGAGGAGGAGCAGAGGAAGCAGGACGCAGAACGTCTTCAAGGCCTAGAAGCAAGGCACGCGGACCTGGCACTCAAATTCCAGCAGCAGCAGCAGCAGATCGACTCACTTAGCCAGGAAAGGCGGTCTCAGCAACGGCAGCAGCAAGCGGATGATCGTCCAGCATTGTATAGCACCGTCCCATCCATGCCGAGAAGCAGCGTTGGTTCTGCCCTGGGCGACACACTGCTGGATACATACCCCGTGGATGACATCATAGAGAACACTAACTGTGAGCTACACTCCAAAATGAAGAACATATCCATGAAGGTGGCGGACGGTGTTGCTTTTCCAGTTACCCCCAAAGCAACCTACCATTGCATCCCGATTCCAGAGGGCTATGCTCGTGTCATGGTTGATGAAGTGGTGGACCCATGTTCGGGGCTAACGCTTGACATTCCTGGAGGTGAAGACGAGTGCACACTGGGAGAGGCCATACATCGTATCATCCTATGGAGAAAGGATTGCATCATCTTTCGAAGTCAACCAACACCGCTTCATCTGCCGACTCCTCCTCGAAGTCCGCCACCGAGTAAGCAGACTCCCGCTCCTCCAAGTCCACGAACGCGTGAGACTCCTCCTCCTTGAAGTCCGCCACCTCCTAAGTCCCCGAACGCGTGAGCTGACTCCTCCGGTTTCAAGTCCGGCACAGCGTCATGCCACTTCTCCGGTTTCAAGTCCGTCACCGTGTCAGGCCAGACCTCCTGCTTCAAGTCCGGCACATCGTCAGGCCACTTCTCCTGGTCCAACTCCACGTCAGCCGTCTCCACCGTCTCAGCAATCGCAGAAGAGACATGCCGCAGCTTTGGTGCGTAGTGGTACGAGTCGAGGTAGTTCAGGAAGTACATGCGGAGATAAGCGATATAAATATGGTCCAAGCCTCGCTCCTCTTCCTCAGAGGCCTTACGACATGACTAAGGAGCAAAACACAGCCATAGTGCAAGCCCAAGTGGACGCCCATTTTGGACCGAAACCGGCACCGCCGCCAAAGGAGAAAGTGCCTGAGAAAGTAATTGACCAGTTCATTCGTATGGCTAGAGAACCAGCTCCCAAGCCTGTTGACTCGGACTATGAGCGCCAATTCAGGAAGGCACATCGATCACGAGTATAGAAGGAAGCGAGCTCAAGCTCGAGCCAACAAGCAGCTGGCAAAAAATGTGGGAGAACTGTTCCCCAGTTGGGAGAACAGGAGGCGCAAGCGATCCCCCCACTTGTTGTGCCAACAACACATGAGAGGAGTAGTACGCGCGCCAAATATTATTGTGGGCAAACCGTTAGCGTTCCCCAGTAGGGTGATGTGGTATAACAGAGGATCATATAATGCAGGCTCAAATGCTCAATATCTCTGTTGGACAACTCCTCGAGCCCATGCCTACGCTTAAAGAATCGGAAATAGCATGGCAATATGTCCGGGGCAAACCTTTGGTCCATCCAGACAAGGTCAAGGACCTCCCAACGAGAATGTATCAATTGCATCAATGGTACATGAACATTACCAAGATTTCCAATCGAGAGTCCCTCATGGTGAATGTCAAGCATGCGCATTATTACCATGAGAAAGCTCTGACCACTGAGTATCCAGAACTATTTCAGTTATACAATCAAGACGCACTCGACAAGTCTATCGTCAGTTGCTATTGTCTGTAAGTGATTTCTTTCTGTAATTTAAGTCTCAAGCTAGTTATGTAGTGATAATTTTGATCAATCATTATATGTAATTATCCTCACTATATTCTTCTTCTGTGGTATTATATGCAGGATGAAGATGTATGATATGAAAAAAGCTGGACGCTATGGCATTGGGTTCATTGACGCAAATACCATTAATCAGGACATATGCCAGATTGAACATTGTCAAGATGCTGTAGAGGAAAGCATGCTAGAGTTCTTGAAGCGCCTCAATAGCAATGAAGATATACTACTTCCTTACAACTTCCCGTGAGTCACACTGTCTTGTACTACAAATTCTGTTTTTGCTTACTAGCTAGCTAGATGTTAATAATTAAGTGTATACGGTTTACGGTAGTTGATTAATTTTATGCACATGCCCGCTTAATTAAGACATGCAAACGTGTGCGTATGCAGTTGGCACTGGGTCTTGTTAGACATTAAAGTTGAGGAAGGAAAAGTTGAATTACTGGACTCACTAACTAAAGAAGATAAAGACTACACCATCATGAAGGGGATAGTCAACAGGTAATTTCAATCATTATTAACTATATCTTGGCCTATTAATTATTAGTTCGTCATTTCCTGATATGAACTATTTAATAACCCCTTTATTAATTTTCTTTGCCGGCGGGCAGGGCATGGACAAAGTTCATCAAGGTGACTCCAGGCACGTGGCCAAAAAAGTTGTTTTGGCATCGACCCAAGGTAAGTAATTAAGTAGTACTAGCTAGCTACCATCTCTTTAATTCTTGTTTCAATATCATTAATTAATTATCATGCTTGATTAATCATTATCTGATTCAATTCCATTCTCGTAAAGGCCCTGAGGCAGGCGCCAGGGAATAATCTGTGTGCGTACTACGTTTGCGAGAACATTCGCATGATGACGTGCGAAAGGAGCAGATCTGATAGACATGACTGGGTACGTTTGTCAGAACACTATTCACACCATTATCGATATCGATCTAGTCACACAACTAACGCACATGCATATATTGATCTCCTTCTTAACAGTTCAGATCCGTGCGGGATAAGCTCCTACCATCGGACCGCATACTAGCACTTCAAGAGGAAATAGCCGGATTTTTGCTCGACCAGGTCATAGATCCCAAAGGAGAATACTATTACCCGATACCGCCCCCATGAACCACTTGTCATCGTGCTCCGGAGGCACCAAAGGCAACATATATATGTCAGAGAAGTTGTGTATATGTATATAGATGTGTATGTGTGAATAATTAATGGTGTTGGTTTGTGAGACATTCGATGATATATATGCGGTTCTACATACGAGAAAATCTATTTATATATATGCATAACGTGTACAATTTGTAGTATCGTGAAATACCAGCAAACAAAAAAAATTGAATGGAAAATAAATCAAACCCCCCCCCCCCCAAATAATTAGTACCGGTTGGTGTTACCAACCGATACTAATGCCCTACGCGCACCCGGGCCTGGCTCGTCCCACGTGGTGGCACTTTAGCGCCGGTTCGTGATGAACCGGTACTAAAGGGGGGGGCCTTTAGTCCCCACTCTTTAATGCCGGTTGGCAAACCGGCACTAAAGGCCGTTACAAACCGGTACTAAAGCCCGGTTCTGCACTAGTGATGCCTAATATGTAAGCAACTTCTCCAAGGTCCTTCATTGAAAAACACTTATTCAAGCAGGCCTTAATGCTGTCCAAGAATTCTATATCATTTCCCATCAAAAGAATGTCATCTACATATAATATGAGAAATGCTACAGAGCTCCCACTCACTTTCTTGTAAACGCAGGCTTCTCCATAAGTCTGCATAAACCGAAACGCTTTGATCATCTCATCAAAGCGAATGTTTCAACTCCAAGATGCTTGCACTAGCTCATAAATGGATCGCTGGAGCTTGCATACTTTGTTAGCATTCTTAGGATCGACAAAACCTTCCGGCTGCATCATATACAGCTCTTCCTTAAGATAACCGTTAAGGAATGTCGTTTTGACGTCCATCTGCCATATCTCATAATCATAGTATGCGGCAATTGCTAACATGATTCAGACGGACTTAAGCTTCGCTAGGGGAGAGAAAGTCTCATCGTAGTCAACTCCTTGAACTTGCCGATAACCCTTGGCGACAAGTCGAGCTTTATAGATGGTGACATTACCATCCGCGCCCGTCTTCTTCTTAAAGATCCATTTGTTTTCTATCGCTCGCCGATCATCGGGCAAGTCAGTCAAAGTCCATACTTTGTTTTTATACATGGATTCTATCTCGAACTGCATGGCTTCTAGCAATTTGTTGGAATCTGGGCCCTCCATCGCTTCTTCATAGTTCGAAGGTTCACCGTTGTCTAACAACATGATTTCCAGGACAGGGTTGCCATACCACTCTAGTGTGGAACGTGTCCTTGTGGACCTACGAAGTTCAGTAGCAACTTGATCCGAAGTACCTTGATCATCATCATTAATTTCCTCTCCAGTCGGTGTAGGCACCACAGGAACATTTTCCTGAGCTGCACTACTTTCCGGTTCAAGAGGTAGTACTTCATCGAGTTCTACTTTCCTCCCACTTACTCCTTTCGAGAGAAACTCTTTTTCCAGAAAGGATCTGTTCTTGGCAACAAAGATCTTGCCTTCGGATCTAAGATAGAAGGTATACCCAATGGTTTCCTTAGGGTATCCTATGAAGACACATATTTCCGACTTGGGTTCGAGCTTTTCAGGTTGAAGTTTCTTGACATAAGCATCGCATCCCCAATCTTTTAGAAACGACAGCTTAGGTTTCTTCCCAAACCATAATTCATACGGTGTCGTCTCAACGGATTTAGACGGTGCCCTATTTAAAGTGAATGTAGCTGTCTCTAGAGCGTATCCCCAAAATGATAGCGGTAAATCGGTAAGATACATCATAGATCGCACCATATCTAATAGAATGCGATTACGACGTTTGGACACACCATTACGCTGAGGTGTTCCAGGCGGCGTGAGTTATGAAACGATTCCACATTTCCTTAAGTGCATACCAAATTCGTGACTTAAATATTCTCCTCCACGATCCGATCGTAAGAATTTTATCTTTCGGTCACGTTGATTCTCTACTTCATTCTGAAATTCCTTGAACTTTTCAAAGGTCTCAGACTTGTGTTTCATCAAGTAGACATAGCCATATATACTTAAGTCATCAGTGAGAGTGAGAACATAAAGATATCCTCCGCGAGCCTCAACGCTCATTGGACCACACACATCAGTATGTATGATTTCCAATAAGTTGGTTGCTCGCTCCATTGTTCCGGAGAACAGAGTCTTGGTCATTTTGCCCATGAGGCATGGTTCGCATGTGTCAAATGATTCATAATCGAGAGACTCTAAAAGTCCATCAGCATGGAGCTTCTTCATGCGCTTGACACCAATGTGACCAAGGCGGCAGTGCCACAAGTATGTGGGACTATCGTTATCAACTTTACATCTTTTGGTATTCACAATATGAATATGTGTAACATTACGTTCGAGATTCATTAAGAATAAACCTTTGACCATCGGGGCATGACCATAAAACGTATCTCTCATATAAATAGAACAACCATTATTCTCGGATTTAAATGAGTAGCCATCTCGTATTAAACGAGATCCAGATACAATGTTCATGCTCAAACTTGGCACTAAATAACAATTATTGAGGTTCATAACTAATCCCGTGGGTAAATGTAGAGGTAGCGTGCCGACGGTGATCACATCGACCTTGGAACCATTCCCGACGCGCATCGTCACCTCGTCCTTCGCCAGTCTCCGCTTATTCCGCAGCTCCCGCTGTGAGTTACAAATGTGAGCAACGACACCGGTATCAAATACCCAGGAGTTACTACGAGTACTGGTAAGGTACACATCAATTACATGTATATCACATATACCTTTAGTGTTGCCGGCCTTCTTATCCGCTAAGTATTTAGGGCAGTTCCACTTCCAGTGACCCTTCCCTTTGCAATAAAAGCACTCAGTCTTAGGCTTGGGTTCATTCTTTGACTTCTTCCCGGCAACTGGCTTACCGGGCGCGGCAACATCCTTGCCGTCCTTCTTGAAGTTCTTCTTACCCTTGCCCTTCTTGAACTTGGTGGTTTTATTGACCATCAACACTTGATGTTCTTTCTTGATTTTTACCTCTGCTGACTTCAGCTTTGAAAATACTTCAGGAATAGTTTTCACCATCCCCTGTATATTGTAGTTCATCACAAAGCTCTTGTAGCTCGGTGGGAGCGACTGAAGGATTCTGTCAATGACCGCCTCGTCCGGGAGGTTAATGTCCAGCTGGGACATGCGGTTGTGCAACCCAGACATTTTGAGTATGTGCTCACTGACAGAACTGTTTTCCTCCATCTTACAACTATAGAACGTTTCGGAGACTTCATATCTCTCGACCCGGGCATGAGCTTGAAAAACCATTTTCAGCTCCTCGAACATCTCATATGCTCCGTGTTGCTCAAAACGCTTTTGGAGCCCCGGTTCTAAGCTGTAAAGCATGCCGCACTAAATGAGGGACTAATCATCAACACGTGACTGCCAAGCGTTCATAACGTCTTGGTTCTCTGGGATGGGTGCTTCACCTAGCGGTCCTTCTAGGACATATGCTTTCTTGGCTGCTATGAGGATGATCCTCAGGTTCCGGACCTAGTCCGAATAGTTGCTGCCATCATCTTTCAGCTTGGTTTTCTCTAGGAACGCGTTGAAGTTCATGTTGACATGAGCGTTGGCCATTTGATCTACAAGACATATTTTGCAAAGATTTTAGACTAAGTTCATGATAATTAAGTTCATCTAATCAAATTATTTAATGAACTCCCACTCAGATTGACATCCCTCTAGTCATCTAAGTGTTACACGATCCGAGTCGACTAGGCCGTGTCCGATCATCACGTGAGACGGACTAGTCATCATCGGTGAACATCTCCATGTTGATCGTATCTTCCATACGACTCATGTTCGACCTTTCGGTCTCTTGTGTTCCGAGGCCATGTCTGTACATGCTAGGCTCGTCAAGTTAACCCTAAGTGTTTTGCATGTGTAAAACTGTCTTACACCCGTTGTATGTGAACGTAAGGATCTATCACACCCGATCATCACGTGGTGCTTCGAAACGACGAACTTTAGCAATGGTGCACAGTTAGGGGGAACACTTTCTTCAAATTGTTATAAGGGATCATCTTATTTACTACCGCCGTTCTAAGTAAACAAGATGCATAAAACATAATAAACATCACATGCAATTATATAAAGTAGTGACATGATATGGCCAATATCATATAGCTCCTTCGATCTCCATCTTCGGGGCTCCATGATCATCTTCGTCACCGGCATGACACCATGATCTCCATCATCATGATCTCCATCATCGTGACTCCATGAAGTTGCTCGCCAACTATTACTTCTACTAATATAGCTAACGGTTTAGCAATAAAGTAAAGTAACTACATGGCGTTCAATCAATGACACGCAGGTCATACAATAATTAAGACAACTCCTATGGCTCCTGCCGGTTGTCATACTCATCGACATGCAAGTCGTGATTCCTATTACAAGAACAAGATCTCATACATCACAATATATCATTCATCATTCATCACAACTTCTGGCCATATCACATCACAAGACAATTGCTGCAAAAACAAGTTAGACGTCCTCTAATTGTTGTTGCATCTTTTACGTGGCTGCAACAATAGGGTTCTAGCAAGAACGTTTTCTTACCTACGAATAACCAGAACGTGATTTTGTCAACTTCTATTTACCCTTCATAAGGACCCTTTTCATCGAATCCGCTCCAACTGAAGGAGGAGATACAGACACCCGCTACCACCTTATGCAACCAGTGCATGTCAGTCGGTGGAACCGATCTCACGTAAGCGTACGTGTAAGGTCGGTCCGGGCCGCTTCATCCCACAATACCGCTGAAGCAAGAAAAGACTAGTAGTGGCAAGCAAGTTGAAAAGATCTACGCCCACAATAGATTTGTGTTCTACTCGTGCAATAGAGAACTACGCATAGATCTAGCTCATGATGCCACTATTGGGGAACGTTGCATAAAAATAAAAAATTTCCTACATTCACCAAGATCCATCTATGAGTTCATCTAGCAACGAGAGAGAGAGATGCATCTACATACCACTTGTAAATCGCGTGCGGAAGCATTCAAGAGAACGGGGTTGAGGTAGTCGTTCTCGTCGTGATCCTATCACCGGAGATCCTAGCGCTGAACGGATGGCACCTCCGCGTTCAACACACGTACGGTCAGTGTGACGTCTCCTCTGTCTTGATCCAGCAAGGGGGAAGGAGAGGTTGATGAAGATCCAGCAGCACGACAGTGTGGTGGTGGATGCAGCAGGAATCCGGCAGGGCTTCGCCAAGCAACTGCGGGAGGAGGAAGAGGTGTAGCAGGGGGAGGGAGGCGCGAAGACTCAGGGTGCGGCTGCCCTCCCTCCCCCCCATTTATATAGGCCCCCTGGGGGGGCGCCGGCCTTGGAGATGGGAATCTCCCAAGGGGGGCGGCGGCCAGGGGGGTGGAGTGCCCCCCAAGGCAAGTGGTGCGCCCCCCACCCTAGGGTTTCCAACCCTAGGTGCAGGGGGGCCCAAGGGGGGGCGCACCAGCCCACTAGGGGCTGGTTCCCCTCCCACTTCAGCCCACGGGGCCCTCCGGGATAGGTGGCCCCACCCGGTGGACCCCCGGGACCCTTCCGGTGGTCCCGGTACAATACCGGGTGACCCCGAAACTTTCCCGATGGCCGAAACATCACTTCCTATATATAATTCTTTACCTCCGGACCATTCCGGAACTCCTCGTGACGTCCGGGATCTCATTCGGGACTCCGAACAACATTCGGTTTGCTGCATACTCATATTCATACAACCCTAGGTCCCTAGCGTCACCGAACCTTAAGTGTGTAGACCCTACGGGTTCGGGAGACATGCAGACATGACCGAGACGGCTCTCCGGTCAATAATCAACAGCGGGATATGGATACCCATGTTGTTCCCACATACTCCTCGATGATCTCATCGGATAAACCATGATGTCGAGGATTCAATGAACCCCGTATTCAATTTCCTTTGTCAGTCGGTATGTTACTTGCCCGAGATTCGATCGTCGGTATCCCAATACCTCGTTCAATCTCGTTGCCGGCAAGTCACTTTACTCGTACCGTAATGCATGATCCTGTGACCAGACACTTGGTCACTTTGAGCTCATTATGATGATGCACTACCGAGTGGGCCCAGTGATACCTCTCCGTAATACGGAGTGACAAATCCCAGTCTCGATCCGTGTCAACCCAACAGACACTTTCGGAAATACCTGTAGTGCACCTTTATAGTCACCCAGTTACGTTGTGACGTTTGGTACACCCAAAGCACTCCTACGGTATCCGGGAGTTACACGATCTCATGGTCTAAGGAAAAGATACTTGACATAGGAAAAGCTCTAGCAAAACAAACTACACGATCTTGTGCTATGCTTAGGATTGGGTCTTGTCCATCACATCATTCTCCTAATGATGTGATCCCGTTATCAACGACATCCAATGTCCATAGTCAGGAAACCATGACTATCTGTTGATCAACGAGCTAGTCAACTAGAGGCTCACTAGGTACATGTTGTGGTCTAACTATTCACACGTGTATTACAATTTCTGGATAATACAACTATAGCATGAATAAAAGACAACTATCATGAACAAAGAAATATAATAATACTCCTTTTATTATTGCCTCTAGGGCATATTTCCAACACTTCTATCGTCGCCGGTTGTAGCTTTTGGGTAGTCGGTTGAAGCACCTGTGAAGGAGTACCTTTTAGGTTTCGTGGGGGAGAGGAGATGCTTGCAGTGCTGGGGGAGGAGGTGCTCATGCAAGTAGCAGGGTTGCACGCCGCTGATGCTGGCGAGCTCGTTGTGCAGAGACGAGATGGAATCAGCATGGGGCGAGAAGAAGAAGAACCAGAAAAAAACATGAAAACAAAACGTGAAAAGAGATGAAGGGCGTCTAGTCGGAGGCTCACCTAGCATGCGTGTTAGCCAGTTTCCGTGTGAAAAGAAGGAAGCGGAAATATGTTACTGCTGCATGATGAAGATATAACGGAATAGGACAATGATCCGAGGTTGCAACAATTAAGAGTTTCAAGTGGGCTGCTGGGAACCTCTCATTCCATTCTGCAGTGGCTAGGGCTCGGTCCAGTCGAACCCGCGTATAGCTGCCGCCCACCACTTTCTTCTCGTAAGTCCATAACCGGCCCTGGTAGCCTATATTCATTAACATGCACATGTCCACCGCATCTCGAAAACCCTGTATTTGAGAACTAGTGCGCTCTCCAATGCCTTCATGTTCATCCGGGCGTAAGACTTCATTGAAATCATCCAAACAAACCCAAGGGATATTGCTCAAAGTGCTGATCCCGTTCAATATATCCCATGTCGGCTGCCTTAAATGTGTTTTGGGTTCACCATAGAACAGGGTCATTCTCCACGGATCACTCCCTGTATATTGAACTAAGCAATCTATGTGATAAACTGCGTAACCGAGAATCTCAATTTTTATTGGATTATTCCAGGAAATCCCGAAATCACCACTTCTACCTGGACTACTAACAGCGTAGCCATTATCAAAACCTATACTTCCTGCTAGCTTCTCTACTCTTGTCCTATCGATTTGAGTTTCAGCGAGACATAAAAGAGTATGGGAAAAATTCTTCGCGATCTCGCGAAGCTCTCGAACTGTCGCAGCATTGCCCGCACCACTGCAGTTCTAGCTTAGAATATTCATTGCGCCCGGCGGCACTCCCCGGAGGAGCCCGCCGATAATGCTTCATAGGTTGGTGTTGTTTCACTCTCAGCCATGTTCTCAAAATAGAGAGACTCCCCCTTCCCGCTCACATCCTTGTCACTTTCAGTGTTCTTTGGTCTCTTGATGTGCTTCCGTGGTGATACATATACCGGAGGGAGCGGCGGGACCAGAACATGTTTCTCCAGCACTACGACCACCCCTGTGTTGTAATCATCTTTGTTCTCGCCCACAACTTGTTTCTCCTCTGACGTGCTGGACAAATGTTCCACAGAGGGACGCTTATTCTTTGCTAGGTTTCCATCTGCCCCTTCTAGATCACCACTGGGCTTCTCCACTGTCACTAACTGAACTCCCGGTTCTGTCACTTCATTTGTTGGTGCCCTAGCATAGTGTTAGTTCTGTTGTTGCACGTTGAAGCCCTAGCTCTAATTAGAATTGTAGGGTTCCCTGCCTCTTCCTCGCCCCCTGACCTCCCAGGGCCTCCCCTGCCTCGCTGGGTGCCAAAATTCCCCCAGCCAATCGGCCTGAAGCTCACATTGTCTGCTAAAACAAACTCCCTCCATTCAAAAGTGGACTCATCATGGAATCCATCTCCGCACTCCTCATGCCAGTGGCCAAATTCACCGCAGTTATAACAAAAGATTGGGAGTTTCTCATATTTCACTTGGTATCTCACCCTTTCTTCTCCTTTGGTCCCCGTAACAAAACGTTTTATCTTGGCATTTATATCAATTTTCACTCTGACCCTGACGAACTCCACAAAGAAACATGTCGGGAGTTTCAACTGGACCTCCTCCACTTCCCCAATGCGAGACGCCAACCCCCTGACTGCCGGTTCTATCAGGAAATTATCCGGGAGAAGATGTATCTGAGCCCAGGACAACACTCTCAGGCTTCATCAAACCATCATACTCCTTCAAGATTACCGCATGATCTCTGAACAGCCAGGGTCCCTCCAACATTGCTTTGTTCCAATCATCGAGACATCCAAATTGGGCTGTGAACTGACTATCTTTGATCTTCCTCCACACCACAGTCCTCGCGGAATTCCATGCCGCTCGCATGTCCCCGTATAGAGCATTAGGGCTAAAGGTTTTCGGTGTATGCACCTGGGCTATAGCGAGCCACTTCACCGGCGCCCCCAAGTTCGGAAATTCTTCTTCCCAAACGAAGTCATCCTCCTCCTCCTCGTGTAAGTTCAGCCGAGCCAACAGCTCCTCTGCAGTTTCCTTCCCACGCCGCCCGTGCGAGCTGGAACTAGCTGCCGTCTCCAGATCCGATCTCCCGTCGCGAGAGAAAACAAAAGACAACGATGGCCAAGATCGTCCTGAAACCAAGGGTTGCCCGGAGGAGAGACGACGTCGATCAGAGATAAATTCCGGTGGATAGCGCCGGAAGACTACGAAACCCTACTTTTATCGCCTAGGGGAAGATTGAGATCTCTCTCCTCCACAGTGTGGCTGCCACATAACCGTCCTCCACAGCCTGATGTCCGCGTGATAGTGGGCTATGTAAGTCGAGTACCCACTAATGGCGTGCTCGTCTTATATTTTCCTTTTTATTTTTCTAAAACACCCGCCCATTCGCATCCTGTAAGCCGAGTATGCAAAAATAAGCAGTTGGCTTCGCGCCTGGAACTTATAGCAGGTTATATGTCGTCGACGGTGCAGGAGGGTGGTCCGGATGGGTGGAAGAAGAATGAGACGGCGAGATCGGACTGACGCTAAAATAAAAAATCAGACAAGTTGCAAATAGACCGGTCCTTTGAGAATGGACGGTGGCTGAGTAGTGCACAGACCGGCATCCGTTTGGAACAGCCGGGTGCGGTGGCGCGCGCTTCGGAGGGCTAAAGGGTTGGCACGGTATGTATGGGTTGCGTGGTGGGCTCGAGCCCGTGGCACTCGTCGTGATTGTACACCTCGTACGGGAACGCACGGCGCTGCGGGGTTACGCTCCCAGCCCGAGAAATTCAGTCCCGACTAAGCAGTGCCCCGGCTGCTCGCTCATCTCTATCCCCATCCAACCCAACTCTTTTTTGGTTGGTTTTGCTCATCTCTAGCTCATCACGTGATTTTTTTTCCAGACGTACACATATTGAGAAATTCCAGTTCTTGGAAAGCTTGGCGTAAAAAACATTCACTCTTGAGCCCTGTACAGAAATAACAAATTAAATCAGCAATAAGATATTGCTATAGTTACTCATTCTAGCCGATTTTTACAAGAAACACGAACTAGTATATTTCCTCATGAAAATTTGCAGGCGTGTGGTAAGCTACCATGTTTGCATGACATAATTTGTTCATGATTATTTATAACTTGGAATATAAATATGGTTTTCGGTTCACCCGGAGAAAAGTGTTTTTGGTTTTCCAAACAAAAAGATGCAAGTGAACCCGGAAGTTCAAAATCCACTCTGTAAATTCATAGTTGAGTACGTGACCATGTGCTCCTAGCTCAAGCAAACATTTATAATTTTTTTATTGATTTTCGTGTGAGCACTATGTGTTTATGTCAACTTGTCCAATAATGTTACGAGCGTCTCCGACACTGACCATCAAATTGGACATGGTATCCGTCCATGGACCGGTGAGAACCAGTCCACGGACATTGATAGGGGAGCCGGTCATCCAAAGTTGCCCTTAAATGTCCGCCCAGGTTTTGTCAATTTGCAATTCAAATGCTCCAGCCCGATAACATAGCTCATGCATTGGATTCTATAGCGCCAGGTCAAAACCAAAAAGAGGAAAATATCCATCACATGCCCAATCACAAACGAATATCTGTCCTGCAATGCATGCAAAAATTTGCCCTATCGGACAGGCAATCTAAGCCTCCATCGCTCACTCTGCCGCCACTGGTGCCTCGGTCGCCTCCTTCTCGGCCTCCACCTTCAACTGAACCTTCTGCCACATCAACATCTTGAAATAGACAGCTTGTACGACCGTCCCTACATCGTCATCCAACTCATCCATCCGCAAGGTCAACATATTCTCCTCCTCCAAAGCAGCTGCAATATGAACCTTCTTCTCTTCAAGCATGCCTTTTTCTCTTCAAGGTTGAGCTTCTGTCGGTCACCGCCATCAACATGTTAAACCTCTCAGCTTTACATGCCTCCTTCATGTCAGAGCGCTTGAAATATGAATCCTCTTTCTTCACCAAGATGTTCTCGAACCTCTCTATCATGTTGGCAGCCTTCTCTTCTCTATTGGCCTTCTCCGCCTCTCACTTCATTTTTGGAACCCTCTCCTAATTTTCTTCGGTGGTTCTTTTGTTGGGTCAGTTGTATCACCCGTATCTTCCTCGGTGCCAATGCCGGCGGTGTTGACGGAGTTGGCAATGAATACATTTTACTTGGGTTGTCCAATTAACTTCAAATTCAACCAACTATGTATGAGAACGAATTTCTTGTTCTCCAACTTCAAGAACAAATTGCATGCACGGGAAGGCTACAAAGTATAAAACATTGTCAACAATTTGCATATCCAAGCTGACCAACTGACTAAAATGTAGAGCATATCCAGCCAACAAGTTACATATCCGGCAAATGATCAAACCATCGAGCATTCTGACCAACAAGTTGCCTATCCGACCAAATGACCAACACACTTAATTGCTTGGAGATTAGGGCACGACTTGTCCACCGTGCGATGAGTTGCTTCAAGTGTCCGCAATACTTGGACATTGACTCTTGAATGATGTATCATCAATGGTTGATAGACTTCATCAAACGATTGCGAATTAGTTAGTCGGCGCATGGCTCGAAATGCTTGTGCTCATGGAACCAAGTGTGGATGTTGGCCCAAAATGTTCATCCCTTTTGCTCTGTTCCATGTAGAGGATCGATACTAGTGGCCAACCACGTGTCACACAACAACTCGTCCTCCCTCATGTGAAGCTTTGTCCTCTACCCTTTTTCTTTGGACCAGTTGCAAATTCATCTGGATCAGCATCATCATCGCCGTCCTCCTGCTCCTCCTAATGCTCAGTGGCTCAATCCGGTATCGTGCCTGTCTGGCTATACGTGCCTTGCAGGGTGCACGTGCCGGATTGGTTGTACATGCCCGGCTGTGTGGTTTCTGAGTCATCCACTTGCCCATCCTCGTAGCAACCTCTGCATCCGTCATGTATCATCTCAAACAATTCTCTGTCCGTGTCATTCTACACCGGCTCACCCACTTTAGGCATTCCTACAAACAACATGCGTGCACCTAGTTGCTGAACAGTGATGTCCACAACTGCACAAGTTGCGTTGATGTAGAATTCAAGAAAAGTGGTGCCGCACTGACATTGACGTAGTAGTAGGGAGCTTTGTATTTCTCTAGCTAGCTCTATGTCTGCATGGAATGTAACGGCGGCAGCTATGCTCCACGTCCCCGGCCCTGCCCTGCACCACCATCGCTGCTGGCACCATGACTGATCCCCTGCTTGTCCCCTGCCACGACCGTCCCTTCCGCCGACCTTCTTCTTCTTAAAAGGCTCCACCTTTGCCTTATGACTGAGTACGCTATCTTGCTATGTCGACGAGTTAATCTTGCGGGTGGCCACATTGATCGGATCCCCGACTATCGACTGCCACAACTTTTAGTAAGGGTCCTCTATGCGGCGGCAACAGTGCAAAAGGGCGCGAATTGGGGTGGAGAACGACGGGATAGAAGATGAGAGGATTGAGAATGAGTGATTTTGCCACGGAAATAGGGCGGCCAGCCCCAAATGCGCGGGCTCCGGCTCAACTTTGGGTGGGCCGAAGATGTCGGAGTCCTACGTGGCTGGTATCCGGATTCCCACAAGCCCCTCTGATTTTGTTCCGGTTTGCGGGGCGGGAAAACAAAGTCTATACACTCTATGGATGGATGTGACACTTTGTTGGATGGGTGGCAAGATCCAAGCCACGCGGTCCGGATGGACGCGGGAGATTTGAGATTCTCCATTGGAGATATCCTAGGGTATCTTGTTGCCACATCAATGTCTGATCTCCCTCTGTACAATTTTGGGGCTAAATAAACACATTTGCCATCTCAAGCATAATTTTTCAAAGTTCTTGGATTAAAATATTCTTTTGGAAGCTTTTATGAACTAAAGGTATCTAACCCCAGGAACCTAGCTCAATCCTTTTCCTCCAAACTAAACTGGTGAGCGAGTGGATCCGCTCCCACTCTGCCTGCCACTCCGTCGTCCGGTGGACGGGAGGATAACCCCGGTGCCTCTGCTCTGTCTGGTAGATTAGATTGGGGGTTTTTAGTCCTCACTATTGCGGTGCTCGGGCGGATGGTGAGACTTCTTCTTCGAGTTTGTATTCCAGACTTCAGTCCTCCTCGAGTTTGTCCGTTTGGACAATAGTCGATAGAGCTCCACTGTAGATTCCTACTGCCACCTTAGGGCGATGTGGTTACATTTTCTCATCATGTGGCTACATTTGGTATCATGTGCTTCATATCTATGCATGGCTTCAAAGGCGACGAATGTGGCTCCAAGCTTGTGTGTCGCAAATCGTGTCGCCAAAGAGATAAGAAGGCCGGTCGTGGCTCAGTTCAGTTGCTTATATATGCTGTGCGGGTTCACGCTCGCAGCCGAGCTAGCAACTGCCATCCCTTCCGCCTCCGATGAGAGGCTTGCTTAAAAACCCTTCCTATCTATGCCAACCTTTTTCTCATTTTTTCCTTAAGAAAACATTTATACATTGTACAGACACATGTTTTTTTTTTGAGAAATATACATATTGAAATACTACAGTTCTTGCAAAGCTTGGAGTCAAAAACATTCATTGTTGAGGCCTATACAGAAATAATAAACAAAATGCGCAATAAGAAATTCGTATAGTTACTCATTCTAGCCATTTTTTAAGAAACACAAATTAATTAATTTTCTCAGGAAAAATTCCAGGCGTGTGGTAAGCTACCATGTGTGCATGACATAATTTGTTCATGATTATTTACGACTTTAGAAATAAATAAGGTTTTCGGTTCAGTCGCAAAAAAGATGTTTCATTTTTTCTAAACTAAAAGAAGCAAGTGAACCCCGAAGATCAAAATCCAATCAGTAAATTAAGAGTCGAGTCCATGAGCCTGTGCTCCTAGCTCAAGCAAGATTTACGGACTTCGTGGTGAGCACTATGTCAACTTGTTCGGCGTAGATTTCTGCCATCTCCTTGGACGGTGAGGTTAGAGTTTCCCGTCATGTAGCGAGATTTGGTGTCAGGTGCTTCAAATACATGCGAAGGTTCAACAACAACGACTATGACTCCATGGCACTGGCCATTAGGGGTACGTGTATGAAGACTTCCTAGCTAGCGTCGACAAGGTCAAGCCGACTCAAGTAGGGGACGGGCGCAGCGGTGGCTCACTCAGATGATAATAATGGTCATTCGGTGGTTTCAGACTCTTGATGTATTTTTTATTATGTTTGAGGTACTTTATACTTTTATAATAGATCTGATCTTTTTTGTCATAGAGAGCTCGTCCTTCTTTTTGTGAAGGAGGCCACGACAATGAAGTGCTCCTCCTCTAGATGGAACTCATCTTTCATGAGCAGGAGGAGTAGCCGTTTGGCATGCGGATAGTGATGAGACGGATAGTGTTGCACGAATTAAAAGTTATAAGGGTTATAATATAAGGTAGTGCAGCTCCTTTCATCTAGACGTTGCATAAGGTAGTGCAGCTCCTGTGACTTAGGAGCTGCACAATCAGGAGTGGGCCCCGGGCTGCCACGCTGGCATGAAGTATAGCGCCTATCAGTCAGGCACTATTTCGTGTAGTGCAGGGCAACCTATCGGTCGCTAAACAAAATGGGTTAATTGGGTGCATTTGTTTAGCCTACGTCTAGTCTGTGAAATAGTTACGCCTTGAAGTCTGTTTTTTCCATTTTGCCTATATCTCTGCGCGGGCTTACGCTCCCAGCCGAGCAAACAACTGCGATCCCTTCCGCCTCACAAGAGAAGCTCGCTTATTACCCCTCCTATCTATGCCAACCCTTTTCACATATTTTTCTTAAAAAACATTTATACATTGTCCAAACACATGCTTTCTTTTGCAGACGTACACATATTGTAATACTTCTTCTTCTTCTTTTTTGCGGGGATATTGAAATACTTCTTGCAAAGCTTGGCGTACAAAATGTTCGTTCTTGAGCCCTGTACCAAAATAACAATTAAAATGCGCAATTAGATATTGCTATAGTTATTCATTCTAGCCGTTATTTCAAGAAACACAAACTGATATATTTTCTGAAGAAAAATTGCAGGTGCGTGGTAAGCTACCATGTGTGCATGACATAATTTGTTGATGATTTTTTATATAACTTAAAAAATAAATATAGTTTTTGGTTAACCCCCAAAAAATGTTTTTGGTTTTCTAAACTAAAAAAGATGCAAGTGAACCTGGAAGTTCAAAATCCAGTCAGTAAATTCAGAGTTGAGTACATGAGCGTGTGCTCCTAGCTCAAGCAAACATTTATGGATTTCATGGTGAGCACTATGTCAACTTGTTCGGTGTAGATTCCTGCCGTCTCCTTTGGATGGTGAGGCTAAGTAACTTGTTCGGTGTAGATTCCTGCCGTCTCCTTTGGATGATGAGGTTAAGTTTCTCGTCATACGGCGAGATTTGGTGTCAGGTGCTTCAAATCCATGCAAAGGTTCAACAACGACGACTACGACTCCATGGCACAGGTCATTATTGGCACATGTACGAAGACTTGCTAGTTGTCATCTACAAGGTCAAGGCGGCTCCAGTAGGGGAGCAGCGCACCGGCGGCTCACTTAGGCGTAATAGTGGCCATTCAGTGATCTCAGAATCTTGATGTATTTTTTATTATGTTTGAGATACTTTATATATCCGGTGAAATTTTATAATAGACCTGATCCTTTTCGTAAAATAAAAACTCGTCCTTCTTTTTATGATGGAGGCCACAACGATGCGGTCCTCCTCTAGGTGGAACTCATCTTCATGAGCTGGAGGAGTAGCTGTTCGGCATGCGGATAGTGATGGGCCGGATAGTGGGTGCAGAGGAGCATCCGTCTGAGGTATCACCACCGCAATTTGTTCATGATTATTTATTACTTTTTAAAATGGTTTTCAATTTACTTGCAAAAAACAATTTTCGCTTTTTCCAAACTAAAAGATGCAAGTGAACCAGGAAGCTCAAAATCAAATGGGTAATTCAGAGTTGAGTATCGTGAGCATGTGACAACAATTATGGTGGGAGCGATGTCGGCGACGCAGCAATGGTTGCGATAGTCGGCTCTTCTCCGGCGCGTCCACGGTATTGCCTCGGTTTGTTTGTTGCTATGGAGTCGAAGCTGCGACGACGAGGCCCTGTGGTGTACCATTGTCACGCCCAATATGCGACCCTATCCAAAAGGAACTCGAAGGTCCCATCAAGGATAGACCCGCATATTGAAACACTTTTGCAGGGTGGATATCATTACATCAACATTACATAATAGATGGGGATACATACATAAGGCATACAATGCCACACATATAAAACATCATCATCCATAAGATCAACATCCGTCTAAGGATGAATCACAAACAGAAACTCAAATGACATCCACCCTGCTAGCCCAGGCTGCCGACCTGGAACCTATCCCCTGATCGAAGAAGCAGAAGAAGAACTCAACGCAAGCAAGCATCGCTCTCGCGTCATGATCATCGCACAACTTATACCTGCAACTGTTGTTGTAGTAATCTGTGAGCCACGAGGACTCAGCAATCCCATTACCATGGGTATCAAGACTAGCAAAGCTTAAAGGGAAAGGAAGGGGTAACGTGGTGAGGCTGCAACAGCGACTAAGCATATATGGTGGCTAACATACGTAAATAAGAGCGAGAAGAGAGCAAGCAGAACGGTCGTCAACTAGTAATGATCAAGAAGTGATCCTGAACTCCTTCTTACGTCAAACATAACCCAGAAACCGTGTTCACTTCCCGGACTCCGCCGAAAAGAGACCATCAAGGCTACACACACGGTTGATGCGTTTTAATACGGATCTGGTGTCAAGTTATCTACAACCGGACATTAACAAATTCCCATCTGCCTATAACCGCAGGCACGGCTTTCGAAAGATTATACCCTGCAGGGGTGTCCCAACTTAGCCCATGACAAGCTCTCGCGATCAACGAAGGAATAGACCTTCTCCCAGGAAGACCCGATCAGACTCGGAATCCCGGTTTACAAGACATTCCGACAATGGTAAAACAAGACCAGCAAGACCGCCCGATGCGCCGACAATCCCGATAGTAGCTGCACATATCTCGTTCTCAGGGCAACACCGGATGAGCAATCCGTACAACTAAAACCAGACCTCAAGTTTCCCTGAGGGGGCGCTGCGAAGGGGTCTAGTTCGGACCAACACTTAGACAAGCACTGGCCCGGGGGGGCTATAATAAAGATGACCCTCGAGAGAGCGACTCCCAAGGGAAAAGTAGGTGGTGGTGAGGCAAATGGTAAAAGTCAATGTTGGGCCTTGCTGGAGGAGTTTTATTCAAAGCGAACTATCAAGGGGGTCCCATAAATCACCCGACCGCGTAAGGAACGCAAAATCCAGGAACATAACACCGGTATGACGGAAAACTAGGGCGGCAAGAGTGGAACAAAACACCAGGCAAAAGGCCGAGCCTTCCACCCTTTACCAAGTATATAGATGCATTAATAATATAAGAGATATTGTGATATCCCAACCAAAATCCTGTCCACCATGGAGAAATCTTCAACTTCACCTGCAACTAACAACGCTATAAGAGGGGCTGAGCAAAAGCGGTAACATAGCCAAGCAACGGTTTGCTAGGAAAGGTGTCAAAGGTTAGAGGTTCATGGCAACATGGGATGGCTCGACAAACAGATGATGGGTAGCGCAACAAAGCGATAGAACGAAGCAACTAGCATAGCAATGATAGTAGTGAGATCCAGGGTAGCGGTCATCTTGCCTAAGATCCCGCTAGGAAGAAGAACGAGTCCATGAAGAAGACAATCGGACGTAGTCGAACGAATCCTTTCAATCGCAACATTACCGGAACAAAGAAGCAACACCAGAAAGAAACAAACAACATGGTAAATGCATGAGCATAAACATGGCATGATGCACAATCAAGTATGATGCATGTCCAGTTTAATAAGGCATGGCATGGCAAACTGCAACACACAATACTACAAATTAAGTGGAGCTCAATATGCAACGAGTTGCATATTGACAAAACACCACATGCAATTATTTAGTTTGATCTCGGTTATGTACCCAACAATATTAAATGTTATTAGCATGGCAAGGGGTGAAACATAATGAAACTACCTATCTAGGCAAGTTTAAATGAGGCCGGAAACAACAAACAACAATTCCGGAAAATCCCCATATGCATATTTTAGATTCGGTACTGTTCTGTCCCAAACCATATTTTAATGGTGTTAAACATGCAAGATGATCGCACCATGTTAATCTAGGCATTTTTCCACCCCATTTACATATAAAGTTTATTTAAAATGGAGCTACGGTTATTTAGTTATGAAATAAATCATTTTAGCATGGCATTATGCAAAATAAACACAAACAGCATGTTAAGCATTTTAAACATGTATGAAAATGGCATATTATTAATCTACACAATTTTCTGAGCATTTTTCATATATAAAACATTTTAATCCGATGCACGGTTTAAGAGATATTAAATGCATGATGCTTAGGGGGTTTTCTGCAAAACTGTAATTCACCGGATAAATAGCAAAATTCACAGCGCAGGAAAAACACTATACTGGGCCGAATCTGGAGGCTGGCCCAACAGGAGGGAAAGGAGGCGCAGGGGGGGTTTGCTCACCCTGGGCCTTGGGCCGGTTCGGAGAGGAAGCCGGCTGGGGCGCTGGGCCGGGGCGCTGAGGCTGCTGAACCGGGGCCCACGGGAGATGGAGGCCCGGTCGTCCTCGTGCTCACGCGCGGAGGCAGGGGAGGCCGGCGGCGTGAAGAGGTCCGGCGAGGGCGCTCGAGGACGCGGGGAGGCTAGGAACGGGCGGACAGGGTGGATCGGGCCACCTGGGCACCGGATCTGGCCGGAGACGATGCGAGGACGGCGGCAGGACGCGGCGGAGGCGTGCTGCACGGGCGGAGCGGCGACGGTTAGCGAGGGAGAGCACGGGAGATGGGAGGAGAAGAGGAGGCGCGGGGAAACTGGCCTGGCATGGGCGGCACGGGTACTCCGGCGTGGGTGCTCGCCGGCGGGAGGCGGCAGCGGTTGCCGGCGTCGGGCAGATGGGGCGCGGCCGAGCCCTCCTGCTCGGGGACGAGGGGAGCGGGCGCTGGGCGCGGGCGAGTGCCTGCAGGCCGAGGCGGCGGCGGCTCGGGCCCGGGCGGACTGTGCCTGGGCCTGCAGGGCCGCGGGAGGTGGGAGGAAGGCTGCGGGGCGCGTGGCGCTCTCCCGTTGACTGGGAGGCGACTGGAGCGGCGGCGCTGGTGAGTGGGACGGCGCCAAGTGGCGGACGGGAGGTGGCCGGGCATGGAAAACGAGGCGCCGGCGGCTAGGAGGTTAGGGGAGGAGGCTAGGGGTAGGTTTAGCCCGAAAATGGACGTGGGGGTGTCCATTTATAGGTAGGAGGGGCTAGGTTAGGGAAAAATGGGGGCTTTCGAAGCCCTCCGATCGTAATCCGACGGATCTGATCGCGAGGGGGGGTTGGCAGGCCTAGGTGGGCTGTGAAGAGAGGTCGGGCTGAGTGGAGAGAAGAGAGAGAGAGGCCCAGCGGCAGGTTTCGAAGACCGAAACATCCGACGAAGGTACCGACAACGGTACCGCTATATTTAACGGTTGGGCTATCAAATGGACACCGAATGCGACGAAATTTGGCAGAAGGCCTATCTACACTATAATAAGACCGCTCGACAAGTTTCATCCCATTCCGAGAACATTTTTATGCCGCTTATAAAATAATATTTTGGAGGTGCCGCGGGCGCGTGTGAGAGTGTCGGGGCTCGGAATGGACAACGGAGAGAACCGGCGGAACAGGAACGGATGCAAGTTTTATGAAAACGATGCCGATGCAATGCGCATGATGCTATGAGATGAGATGCATAACATGAACAAAATGCAAAACAACAGATAAAACCCAACCACGAATGAAATATCATATAGCATCTCCGGAAAAGGCAAGAGTTGGAGTTACGAATATGGAAAGTTGTATCCGGGGCGTTACAACACTCCACCACTACAAGAGGATCTCGTCCCGAGATCTAGGATGGCACCGGAGGGAAACGGAATAGGACGAGAAGAGGTAAAACTAAGTTGCTTCTTCGACCAATGAGTGAAACCATGAACCTTGAGAGGTTGAGCAATTCGAGATGAACGAGATTGCAAACAATCTGTTAGATAAGAGGAACAAGGAACATTATGACAACTTGAAGGTTGCAAAGACATGAATGACGAGCACAATGGGCAAGAAGGAATTGAAACCACTCTGGTTGAAACAAGATAAGAATGAATAAGAATGATATAATTTTGACAGCACTCCGACTGTAAATGGAAGAAATTGAACATGAACTTGACAAGATGGGAAGATACTTGATGACATCAACAGCACACTGCCTCCGGAAGTATTGAAAGAATGGCATAATGGGTAAGAAGGATTTCAGACAGCACTCAGGTTGGAAAGAGAGGCAAAACTTGATAAGATGGAAGAACTTGAATGAGAACACAACACTCCGGTTAAATGGATAAGCACGTCAATGACATGATCTTGACAAAACAAGATGATGAGTGAAAAGAGCAACATCACAATGCCTTCGGAACGAAAGAATAGAAGATAGATCACTGGAATAAAAGAATGGAGAAGAAAATGACAATTTCTGCCACAAATGAACTTGGAAAGCATCCTTGCAAAGAAGGATTGAACGGAGTTGTTGGAAAACCAACAACGAAAAGAATAAGCTTGTAGTGGGCTTATGGATAACATCTCAAAATGATGAGGTGACAACCGGCCACTAACTGAAACAATTGCTTGTTTGAGATCAACAAAGAGATGAAAAAACCTCTTTCACCGAGAAGGATATGGAGAAAGCTTGGATCAATGATAAGCACCACAAATAGCAACAACCCTTAAGGAAAGGCTTTAGGTGAAATCTGACACAAGATAACTCCAAGGAAGGAAATGATGGGTTTAAAATACCTCATTCTTGACAACATGTGAATCATCAAACACGAACTCGAATTATCAAGAATGACATAACACCACCTCAAAAGATAAGGTAGAAAGAATTGCACTTCGGAATGCAAGATGAAGAATGCTTGAACTCCCCAAAACAAAACATGTGTTGAGCACCATGTTTATTTTTTTGAGTAAAGCTTGGCGGATCTTAACTTCGAGAGAAATCTTGAAGAACAAAATGAGAATAAAAGAAATCCTTGATGAACCATCATGTAGATCTTCCAAGAAGAACTCCGGTAATAAAAGGATGATAGAAAGAAAGAAAAGTTGGAAACACAAGGTGAAGCCTTGCAATGATTTAGATGGAGCTTTGCGATGATATAACCAAGAGAACTTGGAACTCCGGAAAGAAAAGATGAATACTAGAACCGAGAATTACTTCATCATGAACAATCTCCGGAAGAAGGAATTAATCACTTGGATGAAACAAGAATAAGAATTATGTCATGCCTATCCTTCACCAATTTAAATTGATGACAAGCATAGGATTTGGCATACTACTTATTCTCATAGAAAGAATTAAGAGAGATATAGCATAAACTTGAGAGGGTATAGATGGAACCACCGGTGGGATTTGTTAATAATGAATGAATTGATATGATAACGAAGAAAGTGAAATCTTGAACAAACCACCGTAAGAATTGAAAATGAAAGTAGCAAAGGCACAATTCACCGGGACGAATTGGAAAATGAATGAAGATACTTGAAGGGATTTAGATAAATGAGAAAGAAGAGAACATGAACTGATTAGAGGATATTTGAACAATTCACCGGTAAGATTTGGAGAACAAGAGTTGAAAGCTGAGAATGAATAATTCTAAGATGATGGGCTACGAAGAATCAATCTGAGAAGACTCTTGAATTGCTCCGGATGGGTGAAAAGAATTCTCACAATCGAAAACAATTATGAGAGGATGACATAAGCTAGAACTATGAATCTTCAAGAGAACGGACCAAGATTTAAGAGAAATCCTTCTTCGGTCTTCAAATGTTGAGAATGATGATGAGAACCACCAAGAATTGTTGAGGCACTCCGGAATGAAAATTGGAAAGGTTGAACCAATGATGAAAATAATTTGAAAGATCTTGGAGAAAGACATATGACTGATGATAATTCATTCTTACGTCAAACTTCGAAAGACTTTGGGAATGGCTCCGGGAAAATTAGAAGAGTCAGGTAAGATCCTGGGAAAAGACCTATGGGTTATTGCCCACTCAAAAGAAACACCATTGAACGATTGCTTGAAAAAGAGATTGCACCGGTAGAATTAAATGGCTTGCATGAGATAATAATCTCCAAATAGCTTGAACGGATTAAGAATGGAAACACAAGTCTTCTGAGATATCTTGAGCACTCCAGAACAAATGAATAGCAAGATGTGAGTGATTGAGAGGTGCACCAGCATGAGAAAGCATTTGACACGAGGAAAGGAATATGATCAACACTGAAAGCTTGAATTGGATCCACCGGAGAAGAAAGAAGAACGGAGGATGATGAACTTGAAGCTCGTGAGCATCTTCACGAGGGATCACCGATCAGAACAATGATACAAAAGAGTGAAGAGTCTTCACATGAATAAATGGATACTTGATTAAAAAAATCTGGGTCCTTGAAGAAAAGGGGTGGGAGGGCGGGAAAACAAAGGCAACTTGAGCAAAACGGAACAAACACCGTTGAGAAAACTTGGAATTGATCTTGCGGATGTTGAAAATGATTGGAACCAGTTGAAGAGAAGCACACCGGTTGGAAAGAATTGACATGACAACCTCAGTGATCAAAAGGATTGGTATTCACATAGCAATATGAGAACACCGTTTAGGAAAGGTATGGATTCAACATTTGACTTCGAAGCAACTCGAATACCACAAATAAAACAAAAACAAAGGATTTGGCTTGCAGAATAAGCCGGAACAAACATATGATAGAGATTTTGTCCGAAGTTTTCGTGGTGGGGCCCACACGGGCTCGAGTGTACAGCACCATCATGTACAAGGCAGTGCACATGACATATGAAGTGCCCCTGAACCAGCATAGCCAAGGGTTCTTTAAGACACAACGAGACCACTGTAAAAACGACCGTGGAAAGGCGGACCACTAGACGTCAAACCCCAATCTCATATCATGCATCTGTCGAAAAGATATTCTAGGAGCTACTTGAATTCCCACCTATAAAACTCCCGAAACTTTCTGGTTATGCAATCTGGTGTTGGGGATACAGGGGAAGCAATATATCTCACCCAAACTAACAATACCTACATCCAAGCTGTATCCATCCATCAACACATAACCAAGAAACCTTCGGAAATCGTGTACCTCAACCTTCGAAAAGCATCCGTTATACGAGTTATGGTAATACTCTCGAGCTCGCCCCAGTACTGGGTTATCGAGGTTATCTCACCAACAACTGTACAAAAGAGATTTTCGATGTCGGCAAAGCTCAGGTATTCCAGAACTGCAACGATAAAATTGTGACGACAACACTTCAGAGCTCAACTCCCCGGGTCAAAGCCACATAAATAGATAGGAGTCACCAAGAACAATGTTCTCGTCACAAAACCATCGAAGCGATTCCAAGATACCCGCGTGATCCTAAATTTTTTTTATTGAAATTTGAGGAGAGGAAAGACAAAACATCTACGTCAGGAGTCCTCACCAGAGCGACGGAGGGGGCTGAGGAGTAAAAAGAATTCCTACTCTCCGATATATATAATCCTAAGACTTAAAATAGTTTTCTTCTAGACTCAACAACGGCCAACAATCAAGGGGGCTCCTATGGTCGGTCGAGGCTCTGATACCAACTTGTCACGCCCAATATGCGACCCTATCCAGAAGGAACTCGAAGGTCCCACCAAGGATAGACCCGCATATTGAAACGCTTTTGCAAGGTGGATATCATTACATCAACATTACATAATAGATGGGGATACATACATAAGGTATACAATGCCACACATATACAACATCATCATCCATACGATCAACATCCGTCTAAGGATAAATCACAAACAGAAACTCAAACGACATCCACCCTGCTAGCCCAGGCTGCCGACCTGGAACCTATCCCCTGATCGAAGAAGCAGAAGAAGAACTCAACGCAAGCAAGCATCGCTCTCGCGTCATGATCATCGCACAACTTGTACCTGCAACTGTTGTTGTAGTAATCTGTGAGCCACGAGGACTCAGCAATCCCATTACCATGGGTATCAAGACTAGCAAAGCTTAAAGGGAAAGGAAGGGGTAAAGTGGTGAGGCTGCAGCAGCGACTAAGCATATATGGTGGCTAACATACGCAAATAAGAGCGAGAAGAGAGCAAGCAGAACGGTCGTCAACTAGTAATGTTCAAGAAGTGATCCTGAACTCCTTCTTACGTCAAACATAACCCAGAAACCGTGTTCACCTCCCGGACTCCACCGAAAAGAGACCATCAAGGCTACACACACGGTTGATGCGTTTTAATATGGATCTGGTGTCAAGTTATCTACAACCGGACATTAACAAATTCCCATCTGCCTATAACCGCAGGCACGACTTTTGAAAGATTATACCCTGCAGGGGTGTCCCAACTTAGCCCATGACAAGCTCTCGCGATCAACGAAGGAATAGACCTTCTCCCAGGAAGACCCGATCAGACTTGGAATCCCGGTTTACAAGACATTTCGACAATGGTAAGACAAGACCAGCAAGACCGCCCGATGCGCCGACAATCCCGATAGGAGCTGCACATATCTCGTTCTCAGGGCAACACCGGATGAGCAATCCGTACAACTAAAACCAGACCTCAAGTTTCCCTGAGGGGGCGCTACAAAGGGCTCTAGTTCGGACCAACACTTAGACAACCACTGGCCCCGGGGGGGGGCTATAATAAAGATGACCCTCGAGAGAGCGACTCCCAAGGGAAAAGTAGGTGGTGGTGAGGCAAATGGTAAAAGTCAATGTTGGGCCTTGCTGGAGGAGTTTTATTCAAAGCGAACTGTCAAGGGGGTCCCATAAATCACCCGAGCGCGTAAGGAACGCAAATTCCGGGAACATAACACCGGTATGACGGAAAACTAGGGCGGCAAGAGTGGAACAAAACACCAGGCAAAAGGCCGAGCCTTCCACCCTTTACCAAGTATATAGATGCATTAATAATATAAGAGATATTGTGATATCCCAACCAAAATCCTGTCCACCATGGAGAAATCTTCAACTTCACCTACAACTAACAAAGCTATAAGAGGGGTTGAGCAAAAGCGGTAACATAGTCAAGCAACGGTTTGCTAGGAAAGGTGTCAAAGGTTAGAGGTTCATGGCAACATGGGATGGCTCGACAAACAGTTGATGGGTAGCGCAGCAAAGCGATAGAACGAAGCAACTAGCATAGCAATGATAGTAGTGAGATCCAGGGTAGCGGTCATCTTGCCTGAGATCCCGCTAGGAAGAAGAACGAGTCCATGAAGAAGACAAGCGGACGTAGTCGAATGAATCCTCACAATCGCAACATTACCTGAACAAAGAAGCAACACCGGAAAGAAACAAACAACATGGTAAATGCACGAGCATAAACATGGCATGATGCACAATCATGTATGATGCATGTCCGATTTAATAAGGCATGGCATGGCAAACTGCAACACACAATACTACAAATTAAGTGGAGCTCAATATGCAACGAGTTGCATATTGACAAAACACCACATGCAATTATTTAGTTTGATCTCGGTTATGTACCCAACAATATTAAATGTTATTAGCATGGTAAGGGGTGAAACATAATGAAACTACCTATCTAGGCAAGTTTAAATGAGGCCGGAAACAACAAACAACAATTCCGGAAAATCCCCATATGCATATTTTAGATTCGGTACTGTTCTGCCCCAAACCATATTTTAATGTTGTTAAACATGCAAGATGAGTGCACCATGTTAATCTAAGCATTTTTTCCACCCCATTTACATATAAAGTTTATTTAAAATGGAGCTACGATTATTTAGTTATGAAATAAATCATTTTAGAATGCCATTATGCAAAATAAACACAAACAGCATGTTAAACATTTTAAACATGTATGAAAATGGCATATTATTAATCTACACAATTTTCTGAGCATTTTTCATATATAAAACATTTTAATCCGATGCACGGTTTAAGAGATATTAAATGCATGATGCTTAGGGGGTTTTCTGCAAAACTGTAATTCACCGGATAAATAGCAAAATTCGCAGCGCAGGAAAAACACTATACTGGGCCGAATCTGGAGGCTGGCCCAACAGGAGGGAAAGGAGGCGCAGGGGGGGTTTGCCCACCCTGGGCCTTGGGCCGGTTCGGAGAGGAAGCCGGCTGGGGAGGGCGGCGCGCTGGGCCGGGGCGCTGAGGCTGCTGGACCGGGGCCCATGGGAGATGGAGGCCCGGTCGTCCTCGCGCTCACGCGCGGAGGCAGGGGAGGCCGGCAGCGTGAAGAGGTCCGGCGAGGGCGCTCGAGGACGCGGGGAGGCTAGGAACGGGCGGACAGGGTGGATCCGGCCACCTGGGCACCGGATCTGGCCGGAGACGATGCGAGGACGGCGGCAGGACGCGGCGGAGGCGTGCTGCACGGGCGGAGCGGCAACGGTTAGCGAGGGAGAGCACGGGAGAAGGGAGGAGAAGAGGAGGCGCGGGGAAACTGGCCTGGCATGGGCGGCACGTGTACTCCGGCGAGGGTGCTCGCCGGCGGGAGGCAGCAGCGGTTGCCGGCGTCGGGCAGATCGGGCGCGGCCGAGCCCTCCTGCTCGGGGACGAGGGGAGCGGGCGCTGGGCGCGGGCGAGTGCCTGCGGGCCGGGGCGGCGGTGGCTCGGGCCCGGGCGGACTGCGCCTGGGCCTGCAGGGCCGCGGGAGGTGGGAGGAAGGCTGCGGGGCGCGTGGCGCTCTCCCGTTGGCTGGGAGGCGACTGGAGCGGCGGCGCTGGCGAGTGGGACGGCGCCAAGTGGCGGAGGTGAGGTCGCCGGTCACGGAAAACGAGGCGCCGGCGGCTGGGAGGTTAGGGGAGGAGGCTAGGGGTAGGTTTAGCCCGAAAATGGACGTGGGGGTGTCCATTTATAGGTAGGAGGGGCTAGGTTAGGGAAAAATGGGGGCTTTCAGAGCCCTCCGATCGTAATCCGACGGATCTGATCGCGAGGGGGGGTCGGCAGGCCTAGGTGGGCTGTGAAGAGAGGTCGGGCTGAGTGGAGAGAAGAGAGAGAGAGAGGCCCAGCAGTAGGTTTCGAAGACCGAAACATCCGACGAAGGTAACGGCAACGGTACCGCTATATTTAACGGTTGGGCTATCAAATGGACTCCCAATGCGACGAAATTTGGCAGGCGGCCTGTCTACACTATAATAAGACCGCTCGACAAGTTTCATCCCATTCCGAGAACATTTTTATGCCGCTTATAAAATAATATTTCGGAGGTGCCGCGGGCGCGTGTGAGAGTGTCGGGGCTCGGAAGGGACAACGGAGAGAACCGGCGGAACAGGAATGGATGCAAGTTTTATGAAAACGATGCCGATGCAATGCGCATGATGCTATGAGATGAGATGCATACCAAGAACAAAATGCAAAACAACAGATAAAACCCAACCACGAAGGAAATATCATATAGCATCTCCGGAAAAGGCAAGAGTTGGAGTTACGAATATGGAAAGTTGTATCCGGGGCGTTACGACCATGACTGGCTGCAGGTAGCCTTTCGGCGATCTTCCATGGCGCCAGCCGTGCCTAGTTTTGTTCTTCTGAGTTTTTCGTCAGAATCGGAGCTGTGTTGTCTATCCACAGGTCGACATGTCGTCGATGAGGGTGGGCTTTGCCCCGTGTGTTTCAGTTTATGGGAGTGGGCTCGGCCCTTATTGTTCCGGTTTTTGTCCGGTTTTCTGTAATTAACTGGGCAGTTCTCTTCTGCTTAATTAATAGATGAGGCAATCTTTACCTCCGTTTCCAAAAGAAAAAAAGAATCGTGAGCATGTGCTCCCAGCTCAAACAAACATTTATGGATTTTCGTGGTGAGCACTGTGTCAACTTGTCCTTTGTGTGAAGGAGGCCAGGACGATGACTGTACTCCTGTACGCGGAACTCATCTTTTTTCGTAGCAGGAGTGGCCGCATGCAGTGATTGGCCGGGTAGTAGGTGCAGAGGAGTTCCGGACAAGGGCTGATGTACAACCACGGCAAGCGGTTTTTGACCGTGGGGAGTCTCCGAGGCATGCGAAACAAGGCATGGTGAGATGGTCAGAGGACAGTGTAGAATAATCGGAAATTCCGTGTAATTAGTCAAGCTGGTAAAGTAGCTAAAGTAGCGATAAATTTTGTTCATAAAATAGATCCTAATGACAGTGGTATTGTTAGGGCATCTCCAACGGTGCCCAGTAATTTATCTTCCGCATCCATCCGCAGACAGTGGAACCAGTCCGTAGATAAGGATGCAAGAGGACACCATCCGACGCTAGACGCATAAATTTTGAAACAACTCAAACTAGCCGGACGAAATTCATTCACACACGGTTTGATTTCATATAAACATGGCTGGATTTCATATAAACATGACTGATTTTAACTAAATATGACAAATTTCATTACATTTACATTAATTAAGCGGAGCTCGCCGGCTAGGTCTAAATGGTCATCGACGCCCGTTCCCCGTGTCGGGGCATGAGACCCAAGAACTGAAACTTCACTGTCTCCAGTTCCGCCTTGGCGCTCTCCAGCTCGGTCGCTATAACCTCCGCCTTCGGAGGCCCGGGAAGTGAAGTTGTCTGCCTTCACATCGCCGCCAAGCTACTAATTGGCCGAAGATGTTCAGCCCACCAAGCTTACGTCGACGGGAAGGGAGGAGCGGTGGCCTTCTTGTGCCACGAGCGGCGGCGAGAAACGGTGCACTACTCTTCCTTGCTGCCGGAGGCACCCGTGGACGTGCCGGCTTCGTGGTCGTCGCGAAGTGGTGCAGACTCGGCAATGTCCTCCTCCTCCTCGTCGGTCTTGTCGAACACCGCCTCACCCGTGTTGTCGCTCTCCTTCCAGGCGGCCGCCACCTCCGCCGCCCTCTGGCGGTACCGCCAGCCAGAGAGGCGGATCTCACGGGCAGAGTGGTAAGAATCGAGCAACACCTCGTGCTCCGTCAGGTCCGCATCCGGTGCGACTGTCCTGCCAGTGGCGAGCTGCTCCTCCGCCTGCACTTGCTCCTACAATATGTGGTGGTTGTAGGCGGTGTTGGCCTGCGCCTCCCGGAACTGCTCCTCCCGCATCATGTCCATGTAATGGGCACCGGAGGAGGTGGCACGAAGGAGGAGGAGGGTGACTCCGGTTAGTCATCGGCAGCGTCCTCTATTTTGACATCGTCGTCCACCGGTTGCATGACGGCCAACCGGCCAGCAGCAATGGCGGCCATCTCCTTCTTCTGGTCCGATGTCTGCCCGTCCCAGAGAGCTTTGGCGGGGGAGCAATCCGTGGCAGGAGTGGTGCAGAGAGGGATCGCAGGTGGATGGCTGTAGTTATGGCCGAGGCACCGGTTTTTATAGTACTAGTGGGAGGTAGAGGGACGGACGGGCGGCCGACATGTCCTTTGAATGCACGACAGTAGCCTGCACGGAGAAGCAGCACGGGCGGCGCTCTCTGAGCCGGCGCACCGATTCAATGCCGCGCCGGTCGGCATGAATGCGGGTGCTGACGCTCCGGAGCAGCGGGACCGGTTAATTGGCATGAGATGAATACATTATCAATACATGCATGGTGGAGAGTCCACATAGCATCATTTTGTCAGTTTTTATCAGATAAGATAAAAGAGAGGAGCGAAGAACCGGTGACTACATGAGATGAATACATTATCAATACATGCATGGTGGAGAGTCCACATAGCAGCCTTTTGTCAGTTTTTGTCAGGTAAGATAAAAGAGAGGAAAGAAGAACCGGTGACTACATCCAGACAAGATTATCTCTCTGCCAATGTCGTGGTTCTAAGTCTGACAGTAGTGTAGGGGGGTACTAAAGGAGAGGCAAGATCCTAGCTATGGAGTAGTTGTATACGCAAAGGTTTTACGAGTTCAGACCCTTCTTGGAGAAAGTAACAGCCCTACGTCTCGGTGCCCGGAGGCGGTCGACTGGATTTTATGCGTGAGAATTACAGGGGTGCGAACCCTTCTGCCTGTGGAGGGGGGTGGCTTATATAGAGTGCGCTAGGACCCCAGCCAGCCCACGTAGCGGAGGTTTTAATGTACATAAAGGCCCGGCGTTACTGGTAACGTCTTACATAAAGTGGTATCATGGCCATAAAGACTACTTAATAACAGACCGTTTGGATGCAGAGTGACCCTAGATCTCTTGGTGGCCGAGTGAGTCTTCATGGTCGACTGTCTTCGAGTCCGTCGAGTGTAATCTTTCCAGGTCGACTGAAAGACAGTTTCTTCTAGAGGTGTCCTTGGGGAGGGTACCTTGGACATGTCCATGACCCTACCCTTGGTACGTGGCTTCATCAGTAGCCCCCGAATGGATCGAGGTTTGAGTGAGGAAGGAGTTGAGAATTCTTCCGACCGCTTTTCGTGCTGCGAGAGTGTCTTACTCTGGACCAATGACTTTTTAGGGATGGCGTCAACTTCTCTTTCAATCGCCTTGATCCATTCTTTGCCTTTGCCGAGTGAACTTTATGAACTTGGGGATTTTCGGGCGATGGATCGGAGGAAATCTGCTGTCTGACAAGTTGTTTGGCTATTCACGGATTTGAGGGGATCCAAATTTCGGGAAGTGCGCGAAGCGGAGGAGGCCGCGGCACTCGGATGGGATAAGGCAAAGACGCCTCGATCTCCACGCCATCTTTTTCGCCACGTATCGCGTGCGCGCCTGTTGCGGGATTTGACAGGATCGTCCGGGCCTACCAGTCAGCCACTCGAAAGAGACTCATATAAGGCGCCGGACGGGTTTTTTTTTTGAACAGTGCACCCCCATTCCCCTCTCCCTCTTCCTCGAACTCGCCCGCTGCGCCCGCTTCCACCTCCGCCCTGCTGCTCCTTGCGCGCCTTGCCGGTGACGATGGTGAAGGAAAAGACAGCGGCTTTGGAGCGGGCGAAGAAGGCGACGGCCAAGGCGAAGGGGAGAGCGACTAGTCGGGGCGGATTTTCGTCACGGTCCGGCCTGCCGCAAGGCTGGATCCAGGGAGACTGGATCCGCTCGACCATCACCCAGAAGGACCTCGACGACCTGGCCAACGAAGGACTGATCCCCCATGGGTCAGCAAGGCTTCCGGGGAAGGAGTGGCAGCCACAGCCTCAGGATGGTGAGTGCGTCCTCTTAGCCACCCATGTAGATCACGGTTTTTCTCTGCCGCCGAATCTTTTCATTCAGGGGTTTCTGAACTTCTTTGGGGCTCAACTCCATCACTTCACACCCAACTCCATTGCCTACCTCGCTGCTTTCGTGTCTTTGTGCGAAAACTTCTTGGGTTGTCGGCCGCACTAGGGCCTTTTCAAACAAATTTTCACCTGTCGCTCTCAGACGGTGAAAAAGGCTAGCCGGAGTGATGAGAGAACCCAAGTAATCCAGATGTGTGGGGGTCTAGGCATTCAGATGAGGAGTAAGAGTGCCTTTCCAGCCATGATCCTTCCCGAGTCAGTTCGAGGGTGGCAGTCGACCTGGTTCTACTGCCAAGACCAGCCGACGCCAGGCCAGTCGACTGGCCTCCCCCCGTTCTCCATGGACCGAGTGAACAAGCCATCTTCCCTGAAGGTGCTTCCGGAGGAGAAGGCTCGGGTTAGGGTGTTGGTGGAGCGCGTGGTCCAGCTCATTCACGACGGAGTGACGGGTATGGATCTTCTAGAGGTTTTCCTTCGACGATGCATTCAGCCACTTCAATATCGGGGCCATCCGATGTGGTTGTACTCCGGCACCGAAGACACCACTCGGGTCCACCCGGAGGAGGTCGACGATGCCACTCTGGAGAGGTGGATGACCGCCATCCACTAGTGCAGAACCGGGCAATAGCACCGGTTCGTAAGGCCCTTTAGTGCCGGTTCCATAACCGGCACTAAAGTGTGGGCACTAAAGGCCCCCCGCCTTTAGTACCGGTTCAGCACGAACCGGTGCTAAAGGGAAACCACGTGGCACGAGCCAGCTCCAGGGCCTGGAGCCCTTTAGTACCGGTTGGTAAGACCAGCCGGTACTATAAGGTTTGGGTTTTTTTTAGTTTTATGATTTCTTTTTCATTTAATTTTGTGTTTCCATTTTAATTCTTTTTCGTTTGCTGGTATTTTACGATACTACACATTATACACGTTATGCGCATATATATATATATATATATATATATATATATATATATATATATATATATATCTAAATAGAATTTCTTGTAGAACCAATCATGCATATATATATCATCAATGTCTCACAAACCATCATATTAATTAATTCACACATACACACATGTATAGCTATATACAATTTCTCCTACATATGCATGTTGCCTTCGGAGCCAGTGGCATTAGCCTAATTGGTGCCTTCGGAGCACGATGACAATTGGAAGTGGTTTTCATGGGGGCGGTAGCGGGTAATAGTATTCTCCCTTCGGATTTATGACCTGGTCGAGCAAAAATCCCGCTATTTCCTCTTGAAGTGCTTCTACGCGCTCCGTTTCTAGGAGCTTCTCCCGCACCTCTCTGAACTGTTAAGAAGGAGATCAATATGCATATGTATTAGTTGTGTGACTTGATATCGATAATGGTGTAAAAATTGTGAATAGTGTTTTGACAAGCGTACCCATTCCTGTCTTTGAGATCTGCTCCTTTCGGACGCCATCATGCGAATGTTCTCGCAAACGCAGAATGCACACAGATCAGTCCCCTGCGCCTGCTTCAGGGCCTTTACGAGAATGGAATTTGATCAGATAATAATTAATCAAGCATGATAATTAAAGAGATGGCAGCTAACTAGCTAGCCGGTACTACTTAATTACTTACCTTGGGTCTTTCGATTCGCCTTCCGTGACGCTGATGAACCTTGCCCAAGCCCTGCCCGCCGACAAAGAAAATGAATAAAGGGGTTATTAAATAGTTCATATCATGAAATGACGAACTAAATAGGCCGAGATATATAGTTAATAATGATTGAAATTACCTGTTGACTATCCCAAACAAGATGTTATAGTCAGTTTTTTCTTTGAGTAGTGAGTCTAGTATTTCAACTGTTTCGGCGTCAACTTTAATGATACACAAGACCCAGTGATATCTGCATGCACACACGTTTGCATGTCTTAATTAAGCGGGCATATGTAGGCAAAAACATGTAGCTAGCTAGTAGGCAAAAACAAAGAATTTGTAGTACAAGACAGTGTGACTCACTGGAAGTTGTAAGGAAGTAGTATATCTTCATTGTATTTGAGGCGCTTCAAGAACTCTAGCATGCTGTCCTCTATGGCCTTTTGATGACGTGCATCTATTTTCCATGTGTATTCATTAACGGTGTTTGGGTCAATGAACCCAATGCCATAGCGTCCACCTTTTCTCATTTCATACATTTTCATCCTGCATATAATACCACAGAAAAGAATATAGTGAGGATAATTACAGGTAATGATTGATCAAAAGGATCACTACAGCTAGCTTGACACTTAAATTACAGAAAGAAATCACTTACAGACAATAGCAACTGACGATAGATTTGTCGAGTGCGTCTTGATTGTATAACTGAAACAGTTCAGAATACTCAACGGACACAGCTTTCTCATGGTAGTAATGCTCCTCCTTGACATTCACCATGAGGGACAATCGGTCGGAAATCTTGGTAATGTTCATGTACCATTGATGCAATTCATACATTCTCGTTGGGAGGTTCTTGACCTTGTCTTGCTCGACCAAAGGTTGGCCCCGGACATGTTTCCATTTTATTTCATCCTCTCTAAGCACAGGCATGGGCTCGATCTCGAGGAGTTGTCCAATAGTGATTTTGAGAACTTCAGCCTGCATTATATGCTCCTCCGTTATTACCACATTGCCCACCTCAGGAACGTAAACTGTTTGCCCACAATAATATTGGGCGCGCGTACTGTCACGTGTTGTTGGCACAACAAGCAAGGGGATCGATTGTGCCGCCTGTTCTCCCAGCTGGGGAATGGTTTTCCCGCATTTTTTGACAGCTGCTTCTTGTTTGCTCGATCCCGAGCTCGCCTCCTTACATAGACATGCTCGATTTAACTTCATGATGTGGCGCTCATAGTCTGTGTCAACAGGCTTGGGAGCTGGTGGTTGAGCCATACGAATGAAGTGGTCAATCATTTCCTCAGGCACTTTCTCTCTTGGCGGCGGTGGCGGTTTCGGTGCAAAATGGGCTTCCACCTTGGACTTTGATATGGCTGCGATTTCCTCCTCGGACCTGTCATAAGCCCTCTGCGGAAGAGGCGTGAGGCTTGGACCATATTTATATTGCTTGCCTCCGCCTATACTTCCTGTACTACCTCGACTCGTACCACTACGCACCATAGCTGCGGGGTGTCTCTTCTGTGATTGCTGAGGCGGAGGAGACGGCTGACAGGGCTGAGTTGGACGAGGAGGAGTGGCCGCCTGAAGCTGTGCCGGACTTGGAGGAGGAGTGGCCTGAGGTTGTGCCGGACTTGGAGGAGGAGTGGACGTCTGACGCTGTGGCGGACTTGGAGGAGGAGGAGTGGCCTGACACTTTGCCGGACTTGGAGGAGGAGTGGCCTGACACTTTGCCGGACTTGGTGGACTTGCAGGAGCGGGAGACTGCTGACTCGGTGGCGGACTTCGACGAGGAGTCGGCTTACGCGGTGTCGGTGGCCTTCGAAAGATGATGCAATCCTTTTTCCATAGGATGATACGATGTTTGGCGTCTCCGAGAAAGTGCTCGTCGTCACCTCCAGGATAGTCAAGCTCTAGCTCCAAATATGGGTCCACCACCTCATCAACCAAGACACGAGCATAGCCCGCTGGAATCGGGTTGCAATGGAAGGTTGCCTCGGGGGGATTTGTAAAAGCAACAGCGTCCGCCACCTTCATGGATATGTTCTTCATTTTGACGTGTATAGCTCGCAGCTAGTGTTCTCCGTGATGTCATCCACGGGGTATCTACCCAGCATTGCATCGTCCGGGGCGGAACCCACGCTACTTCTCGGCATGGATGGGGCGGTGCTATCCAATGCTGGATCATTCGCTAGCTGCTGCAGCTGCTGAGACCCCCTTTGCTGGGTAAGTGAGTCGATCTGCTCCTGCTGCCACTGGAATTTGACTACCAATTCCGCTTGACTTGCTTCTAGGCCTTGAAGGCGTTCATAGTCCCGCTTCCTCTGCTCCTCCTCTATCTTCCTCTTCTTCTCCTCCGCAATCTTCTTTCTCGCACGGGTTCTGTAGTCGTTGTTCCAGTCTGAAAAGCCCTCATACCAAGGAATAGCGCCCTTGCCTCGTGTTCTTCCCGGGTGTTCAGGATTTCCCAGGGCACGCGTAACCTCGTCGTTCTCTCTGTTGGGCTGGAACACCCCCGATCGTGCCTCTTCTATTGCAACAAGTATCGCATCATCGGCTCCCTTCAGATTTGCCCTCGTCGAAACATTGCCTGTCTTCGGGTCCAACTCCCCCCATGCGCATAGAACCAAGTCCTGACCCTGGGGGGCCAGCTCTTAGTAACCGGAGTGGCACCTGCATCCTCCATCTCTTTCTCAGACTTATCCCACTTAGGCATTGCCACCGCATAGCCACCTGGCCCCAGCTTATGGAACTTATCCTTTTTTCAGCATTCTTCTTGTTTATTCTCGACCGTTCCTTAGCTAATTCTGAATCCTTGAATTTCACGAGATCGTCCCAATGAGCACGTTGGTTCTCTAGTGTTCCCTCGAATATTGGAGTCTTCCTTCCTCCCTTGACGTACTTGTCCCATTCACGATTCTTGTGGTTCTTGAATGCAATCGCCATCTTCCTAAGAGCAGCATCCTTGACTTTCTGCACATCTGCTTCTGTGAAATGATCTGGTAGGGTGAAATGTTCCATGAGAGCATTCCAAAGCAGATCTTTTTGATTCTTGTCGACAAAAGTAACATCTGGACGTGGAGCAGCATCCTCTTTGCCTTTTTGTCTTTTGTCTTTTGCTGGCTCTCTCCATTCTTGAAGGGAGATCGGGAGTTGGTCTTTTGCCTGAAGATTTGCTAGATCCGGATGGCTGAAAGAACAAAGATCGATTCATTAATATATCTTCAAGTCATTTAAAACATGTGATGATCACCAGATACCTGCTTATATAAATATATATACCTCGCCGGTCTTTGTTGTTTCAGGATCAACATGTTCTTCGTCATCGTCATAATCGTAGTTCATGACTTCATCAATTCGGTCGTCGCGATCGAATATCATATCACCCTCTCCGGTGTTGTTTAGAAATTCGGAGCCGTCATAATCTTCTTCATTCTGATCATCATCTGGCTCGCGTATCATATCGAACATGGTCTATTCTCCCTCTCTGTCGGTATTGTCTGCCATAACTTTTACTTAACTAATTCAAAAGAAATATAAAACAATTTAGTATTCAAATTACATCGTCTCGAATAATAGATATAATCTCGAATACTTCGTCTAGAATAATAGATATAATCTCGAATACATCGTCTCGAATAATATATAATATTGAATAGTACATCACTGGCTAGCTAATTAAAGATCGAATACTACAGAAGAATCTAGGACACTCGCGGTTCCTGCGGCGCGGGCGGTTGACACCCAAAGAGAAGGAACCCTCATAGGATCATAGCTGAAGTGAGATCCCCGAAGATACTGCCAGGTATTGGAGAACCTGCTGCCCTCTAACGCAACCAGGTAGCGATGGACGTGCTCGTCCTCCTCCCTGACATGGAGACGTACCACCTCCGGCGGGGCCGGGTCCCTCCGCACCGAAACTGGCCCACGCGAACGCCACCAAACGAGATCAGGGTCGACGACGGGACCCAGGGTCGGGTTCCTCATAAAGCGGCACGCCCCTCCAGGCAGCACCTCCCAGTGCTAGCCCGGCGGAGCCCAGTCCCGGACATGGGTCGGCTGGACGTCGTCGCGGACCGGTCGACGGCGAGGATGCGGGCCGGGCATCGTCGAGAACAAATACTAGCTAGATGCCCGCAAAAAGTAATATTTTTTTAATGATTGGATTTTGATAACTAAAATTTCTAACATTTCTACTATTTCAAAAATCTATATACTATTTCATACTAATTAAGCATCTAACACTAAAAACAGAAAACACAACTTCTATACATCCATTAAAAAACTAAAAAACAACATTATATAAAATTTTTCCATACTAATTAAACACTAATTATATCCATCTAACATGCATTCATACATATATAATTGTGAAAAAATAATAATCTAAATAATCTAAACTAATTAAACATACAAAATACGTATATACTAATTAAACACTAAATAATCTAAACTAATTAAACATACAAAATACATATGTACGTGTGTGTGTGTATGGGCTCGGGGAGGGGCGGCGCCCATGGTGGCCGCCGGGGGCGAGGGAGAGGGGTTAGAGGGGGAGAGCTCACAGCGGGCGACGGCGAGGCGACGGCTGGGGCGGCGACGGCGGGGACGGCGCGACGGGGACGGGGACGGTGCGACGGGGACGGGCCCGGGGCGGCGACAGGGACAGGGGCGGCGACGGAGACGAGCGGCGACCCAGACGATCGAGGGCGGCGGCGACGGTGACGGAGACGGAAACAGAGGAACAAACAGAGAGGGAAAACTGAAATTTTCGTAGCTGTTGTATATATAGAAGGCACCTTTAGTACCGGTCGGAGCCACCAACCAGTACTAAAGGCCTGTTTTGGCCAGGCCAAGCGGCGGGAAGCGACCCCCTTTAGTATCGGGTGGTGGCACAAACCGGTACTAAAGGCCCCCCCTTTAGTACCGGTTTGTGCCACCACCCGATACTAAAGGGGTCGCGCTGCCACCCCAAAGTTTAGTCCCACCTCGCCGGGCGAAGGGCAGCCGGACTGGTTTATAAACCCAGCCACGGCTACCACTTCGAACTCCTCTATATAGCTAGCAGGCTTATGGGCCTAAACTCTGCGCGCTGCCCTGTGAGTCTGCTGGGCCTTTAAGACCTGTAATTACACACTTGTGGCCTATCAGGCCCATAGGGCAGCGCCCCAATTTTTTTTATAGTTTTTTTTCTTTTCTGCTTTATTTTCTTCTATTTATTTTTGCGTAGTTTTTTGTATAGTGTTTTCTTTTCTGTTATATTTATTTTCTTCTATTTATTTTTGAGTAGTTTTTCATCTAGTTTGCCAAAATTCAACATTTTCAGAGTTCATTTTGTAGTGATTTTCAATTTCACGGTGATTTTGTAAACGATTGAAAAATAGCAAATATAATTTTTTTCTTTTCTGATTTATTTTTTCTTCTATTTATTTCTGAGTAGTTTTTTCTTTTCTGCTATATTTATTTTCTTCTATTTATTTTTGAGTAGTTTTTTATATAGTTTTTTCTTTTCAGCTATAGTTTTTCTTTCTTTTCTGCTATTTTTTCTGTTAGTGCCCGTAGTTTTTAAATTTGAATAGTTTAAATTTTGAATTATTTGAAATTAGTGTGAATTTGTTTGCACATAAAATTTCTTCGCGTTTCAAATGCCAGAACACATAACTACCCTAACTATTACAGAGATTCCCCTCTCGGTGCGAAACACAGAAGAAAGTGATGATAGCTAGTGAAGCCGATCACATCCCAGATCTTTGGGTGTGAAACTTTTTCTTCACGTGTGTCCCTTTGCGCCGTAACCATGGAAAATCTTCATCATTTAACGGGATGCTTGGGTCAATATTCACTGTGGATGGAGCAATTTCATCAAACTTTTCATAATCTTCTGACTTGTCTGTCTTGTCATGCACTCCCACGATGTTTCTCTTCCCAGAAAGAACTATGTGCCGCTTTGGCTCATCGTATGATGCATTCGCTTCCTTATCTTTTCTTTTTCTTGGCTTGGTAGACATGTCCTTCACATAGAAAACCTGTGCCACATCATTGGCTAGGACGAATGGTTCGTCTGCATACGCAAGATTGTTGACATCCACTGTTGTCATTCCATACTGCGGGTCTTCCGTTACCCCGCCTCGTGTCATATTGACCCATTTGCACCGAAACAAAGGGACCTTTAAACCACGTCGATAGTCAAGTTCCCATATGTCCTGTATATAACCATAATATGTTTCCTTTCCCGTCTTGGTTTCTGCATCAAAGCGGACACCACTGTTTTGGTTGGTGCTCTTCTTATCTTGGGCGATCGTGTAAAATGTATTACCATTTATCTCGTACCCTTTGAAAGTCATTATATTCGAAGATGGTAACTGGGACAGCAAGTACATGTCATCTTCAATAGAGGTGTCATGCATTGTACGTGTCTGCAACCAGCTGGCGAAACTCCTGGTTTGTTCACGTGTAATCCAGTCATCAGACTGCTCCGGGTGTTTGGAGCGTAGCAAATTCTTGTGTTCATCCATATACGGAGCCACCAAGGCGGAATTCTGTAGAACTGTGTAGTGTGCTTCAGTGAGAGAATGTCCGTCCATACATATTATTTGTTCCCCTCCTAGCGTGCCTTTTCCATCCAGTCTGCCCTTATGCCGCGATTCAGGAACACCAATCGGCTTAAGGTCAGGAATAAAGTCAATACAAAACTCAATGACCTCCTCATTTTGATGGCCCTTGGAGATGCTTCCTTCTAGCCTAGCACGGTTATGAACATATTTCTTTAAGACTCCCATGAACCTCTCAAAGGGGAACATATTGTGTAGAAATACAGGACCCAAAACGTTAATCTCTTCGCACAGGTGAACTAGGACGTGTGTCATGATGTTGAAGAAGGATGGTGGGAACACCAACTCGAAACTGACAAGACATTGCACCAAATCATTCAGTAACCTTGGTATGATTTCTGGATCAATTACCTTCTGAGAGATTGCATTGGGAAATGCACATAGCTTCACAATGGCTAATCGAACGTTTTCCGGTAGAAGCCCCCTCAATGCAACCGGAAGCAGTTGTGTCATAATCACGTGGCAGTCATGAGACTTTAGGTTCTGGAACTTTTTCTCTGCCATGTTTATTATTCCCTTTATATTCGACGAGAAGCCAGACGGTACCTTAATACTGAGCAGGCATTCAAAGAAGATTTCCTTCTCTTCTTTGGTAAGAGCGTAGCTTGCATGACCCTGATGTATGCCGTCTTCTCCGTGCATATGTTGCTGGTCCTCCCGTGCCTCAGGTGTATCTTTTGTCTTCCCATACACGCCCAAGAAGCCAAGCGGGGTCACGCAAAGATTCTTCGTCACGTGCATCATGTCGATTGCGGAGCGGACCTCTAGGTCTTTCCAATATGGCAGGTCCCAAAATATAGATTTCTTCTTCCACATGGGTGCGCGTCCGTCAGTGCCCTTTGGAACAGGTTGTCCGCCAGGACCCTTTCCAAATATCACCTTCAAATCCTTGACCATATCATGTACATCAGCACCAGTACGGTGGCGAGGCTTCGTTCGGTGATCCTCCTCACCATTGAAATGCTTGCCTTTCTTTCTTACGGGATGCCTGCTCGGAAGAAATCGACGATGTCCCAGGTACACATTCTTCTTACAACTATTCAAATATATACTGTCGGTATCATCCAAACAATGCGTGCATCCGTGGTATCCCTTGTTTGTCTGTCCTGAAAGGTTACTGAGAGCAGGCCAATCATTGATGGTCACGAATAGCAATGCCTTTAGGTCAAATTCTTCCTGTTTTTGCTCATCCCATGCACGTACACCTGTTCCATTCCACAGTTGTAAGAGTTCTTCAACTAATGGCCTTAGGTACACATCAATGTCGTTGCCGGGTTGTTTAGGGCCTTGGATGAGCACTGGCATCATAATGAACTTCCGCTTCATGCACAACCAAGGAGGAAGGTTGTACAAACATGGAGTCACAGGCCAGGTGCTATGGTTGCTGCTCTGCTCCCCAAAAGGATTAATGCCATCTGCGCTTAGACCAAACCATACGCTCCTTGCGTCATCTGCAAACTCCTTCCCGTACTTTCTTTCGATTTTTCTCCACTGCGACCCGTCAGCGGGTACTCTCAACTTTCCGTCTTTCTTACGGTCTTCTCTGTGCCATCGCATCGCCTTGGCATGCTCTTTGTTTTGGAACAAACATTTCAACCATGGTATTATAGGAGAATACCACATCACCTTGGCAGGAATCTTCTTCCTGGGGCGCTCGTCCTCGACATCACCATGTTCATCGCGGCTGATCTTATAGCGCAATGCACCACATACCGGGCAAGCGTTCAAATCATCGTACTCACCGCGGTAGAGGATGCAATCATTAAGGCATGCATGTATCTTATGCACCTCTAACCCTAGAGGGAAGACAACCTTCTTTGCTTCGTACGTACTCTCGGGCAATTCGTTGTCCTTTGGAAGCATATCCTTTATCATTACCAGCAACATTCCAAATCCTTGTCAGATACACCATTCTCTGCCTTCCATTGCAGCAATTCCAGTGTGGTGCCCAGCTTTTTCTTGTCACCTACGCAATTCGGGTACAACAATTTTTTGTGATCCTCTAACTTGCGCTGCAACTTCTTCTTCTCCAAATCACTTGCGCAGTTTCTCTTTGCATCGGCAATGGCCCGACCTAGATCATCAATGGGCTCATATGATGCCTCTTCTTTAGCTTCTTCCCGCATTGCCGGCTCAGCTTCTTCCTGCATTACCGGCTCAGCTTCTTCCCCCATTGTTGTATCATCGTATTCAGGGAACCCATGGCCAGGATAGCTGTCGTCGTCCTCTTCTTCTTCATTGTCTTCCATCATAACCCCTCTTTCTCCGTTCTTGGTCCAAACATTATAGTGGGCCATGAAACCGGACTCAAACAGGTGGACGTGAATGGTTCTTGACGTAGAGTAATTGCGACCATTCTTACAGCCAGCACAAGGGCAAGGCATAAAACCATCCGCCCGCTTGTTTGCCTCAGCCGCAAGCAGAAAAGTATGCACGCCCTCAACAAACTGGGGAGAGCATTGGTCATCGTACATCTATTGCCGGCTCATCTTCATTACACAACACCGAATAGACCAAATTAATACAAGTTCATACATAAAGTTCATACAACACTTAAATGCAACAAACAAATAACTCTCTAGCTAAAGCATTTAAATGCAACAACAAATGCGATCAAGATCGTAACTAAGGTAACAATTGATCCAACAGCATAATGATACCAAGCCTCACTATCGATGGCATATTTTCTAATCTTTCTAATCTTCAAGCGCATTTTCTCCTTCTTGATCTTGTGATCATCGACGACATCGGCAACATGCAACTCCAATTCCATCTTCTCCCCCTCAATTCTTTTCAATTTTTCTTTCAAGTACTCGTTTTCTCTTTCAACTAAATTTAACCTCTCGACAATAGGGTCGGTTGGAATTTCCGGTTCACATACCTCCTAGATAAAAATATCTATGTCAACTTGATGGGCATAATTTGTCATAAACACTTAATGCAACAAATAGTTTTAAAAGAGAATATACCACATCCGAATCATAACAAGGACGAGGGCCGATGGGGACGGATATCAAAACCATGGCACTATGTATAACAAATAACGTACGGGTAAGATAATTATTATACGAGTAACTATATATCCAAATCACACAAACATCAATTTTTTATATAAAATTTCATGAACAAGAGATCGACGGTGGTTACCATGGAGATTTAGAAGGCACTAAGTAAACCACACCTACATATGCAAACTAAGTGTTATTTTAACCTCAAATTGCATATAAATCAAATACTAGCATATATATATATATATTTCCTCCCAAATTACTAAACTCATAAATTAATAACTATATAAAGCATTGCAAGAGCTAATCTAGCAATGAGAGATGAAAGGACAAAGTTGCTAACCTTTGTGATCATTTGAATGGACGGGGGCCTTCAAATATTGACAATTTTTGGGCAAAATGTGTGATGAGCTCGAGAGGAAGAGGGGAAGAATAGAGAGGAGAGGGGAAAGGGGAAGAACAGAGCGAGCTCGGGTGGACGAAGGGTTTATGTAGGACGACCTTTGGTACCGGTTCGTGCCAAGAACCGATACTAAAGGTGCTAGAGGGGGCCCAGACTGACAACATCCTGCCACCACTCTCATTAGTACCGGTTCGTGGCACGAACCGGTGCTAAAGGTTAGCCACGAACCGGTACTAATGAGAGCGGCCCGGCTAGCCATTGGAACCGGCACTAATGTATACATTTGTGCCGGCTCAAATACAAACCGACACTAATGTGCTTCACGTTTGACCCTTTTTCTACTAGTGATCACAAGGAACAAAGATAACCCTCGTGGAGCCAGGAGGATCCCGCCACTCGACCAGTCCTATGAACCAGACAAGGTCTGACCACATTTCTCTGACTGTGACTCTGTTTTCTTCATTATGCTTTTCTGTAATTCGGTCGACTGACTTTTGTCTTGTTTGTTGTCTTCCAGATTACTACCGAGATGTACTCGATGCCCAACGGGGCGCAAGAACGGACCGGAGAAGAAGAAGGAAGTGGAGGTGAAAGCCAGGAGGAGTGGGAGTCGGACGGCCACGAGGGTGAAGAAGATGCTGGCTCTGATGAGGAAGAGGAGGAGGTAGTCGAGCCTCCCCGTACTGAAAGATGGTCCAAGCTCGCCCATGATCCTGCTGTCGAGCGTGGCAAGGGAGCCGTGCCTGCTGGGCAGCCGACCAAACGCCCTCGGATGACTTCTCCGGCGCCGACTGAGAAAGCGTCGAAGCAACCCCGAGCGGCACAGTCAAAACCGGTGAAGGCCCTACCAAAGATGAGGATGGAGATTCCTACTGTTTCTGGGTAATGGCATAACTCATGTTTTCTCTTTCAACATGGATATATTCTTGGTCGACCCGATCACTGACCGACTGATTTCTAAAATCGCAGTGCTGCTACTTCTGAGACCTCAGCCAAGCATGAAGACCAAGAAATGGAGGATGTTGCCACTTCCCATCCTGGTATGATCTGTGCAGTTTCACTTTCGGTCAATCAGATCTTCATTTTGAACTTTGAACCTTTTATGTAGCTCCACCTAGCATTATCATCGATCTTCCTAACGATGATGATGAAGAGCCACTGAGGCAAAGGAGGAACAGGAAAGCGTCTGCTGTCAAGACTGCTCAGGTTGCGTCAGCACCTGAGACATTGGTTTCGGAGGGAGGCAATGTTGCTCGGGCTACCGTGTCTTTTGTGGTTCCATTGACGAGTGCCCGCCCTCCGTCGTCGAGTGCTGATCCACCTTCACTCTTCTCCACACACCACGTCCCAGAGGACCAAGAAGGTGCTGCCAAGGAAGCTATACGCCAGGCGGGGGTTATGATGGAGTAGGTGAAGGCGATACGAGACGCCAGCCAAGCAGCTTATGATGCAAGGTCAGCTCTTCAGAGCAATGTCCAGGTTAGTTGACCACCGCCTGTTTTGTTAGGATATGATACCTGGCAATTTTTCTTTCTGAAAATCTTAGTACATCCACTGGGTGTGTCGATTGAAATGTCTGGATTAGTGGGGGCACGCTGAGTGCACCCACTGGGTGTAGTCCCTGAGACTAAGGTGGACTGCTGGCAGTCGACTGTAGTCTTTATGTCTTGAACTTTTTCCTCTTTTACTTTCTTCCCTCGATTTGGTCGAATGGAATCATGGAGAATACTTCGCTCTTTTTTTTTGAAATTGTGTCTAACTGTTGGCAGTTAGCTACTTTCGGTCGACTGATCGATCCGGGCCGGTAGAACCAGTGGGGGCACGCTAAGTGCACCCACTAGGTGTAGTCCCCGAGACTACAGTTGAATATTTTGATTCGGCTGTAGTCTTAGAAATGCTACGATTTTTCTTTTAGTCACTCGGAAGTGACCTGTCTTTGATGTCTGTCGACTAATCTTTTGCAGAAATCTTGCGAGCTTGTGGCTCGTTATACTAAGTTGGAGAATAAGCATATCCAGCTCAAACTTGATCTAAAGCTTGTCCAGGAGAACTTCACGAAGGCGAAGGAGGAGGCAAAAGGTATGTTTGGTGAGAACCTTGACGACTGCCCTTATTTTTTGTCCATTCCTGACTCTGATCTCACTGTCATTTTGCAGATAAACTAAGGGTTTCTCTGAAGAAGAAGGACCTTGACCTCGCCGAGGCGCAGAAAACGGCTTCGGACAAGACGAAACTCGCAGAAGAAAAGTTGGCTTCAATCAGCAAACTTGAAGAGGAGAATACCAATCTGAAAGATGCTCTCGACGCGGCCAACAAGGAGGTCAGCCGAGTGAAGAATGACAAGATAGCCCTGAGTGATAAGGCTAGCGAACTGGTGGGAAAAAGAACGACTTAGAGGCTTATCTGGGAGGGCTCGCCAAGAAGTTATTCCTGTTGCTCGAAGGTAACCTCTTATATCCGACTGACTTGCAATCGTTGACTTATTGTAGGACTGTTAGCTCATCCTTGGATCGTATCCACAGAATTCTGCCAAAACTTTGAAGAGGAGACTAGTCGAGTAGAGACTGGCTTGGATCCCATCAACTCTCCTGTGAAGGATGAAGCCGCCATGAACATGCTCCGTCTCGAGTCTCGCATTGCTGTCGTGGTCGACTATCTTGCGAGACTGAAGGTTGCAACATCACGCATCGACACAGCACTCTGGCCGGGAGAAACACTTCAGAACGACCTCGAGTCTCTGATGACTCGACCGATCGAAGTTCCAAGTCCAGTGCAAGAATGGAAGAAGTGTTCTGCCACGTGTGGTGCCGACGTTGCTCTGTCTCTGGTCCGTGTTCACTACAAGGACGCGCGAGAGGACAAGCTGGCATCTCTCAAGGTGGCTAATACCAAGAAGCATGACTTCCGATCTTTCATGGAGACCTTCATTGCTGCCACCACTCGGATCGCAGATGGAATCGACCTGGACGAGTTCGTTGCGCCTTCAAGTCCTCCGCAGGAGGAGTAAAAAAACTTCTATGCTTGATGCCTTAAATTTGCCTCGGAATGCCGAGTGATTTTTGTAACCGATAAACTTTAACAGGCTTGGTGCCTGAGCACTTCTGGATCCGTAGGACGCTATTTGAACTTGGGTTTGCTGTTGAATATGTTTGCAGTCGCTTTCGAACGATCATTGTCCTTCGCTCGGAATATATACTGGTGTTTGTGATGCACTTTTGCAGGTAGGGACGAAGCACAAATCGCAATCGACTTGGACCTCGTCATGCTTAGGAGAGCACTGGGCTGCACTAAGCCCCCGAGTGGGAGGTGTGCTCTCCACTCGGTAGGATTTTCAAAAACTTAGGCGAGTATTTCGCTGCAGCTAAGCCTTCGAGTGGGACATTTTCTCTCCACTCGGTAGGATTTTCAAGAACTTAGGCGAGCACTGGGCTGCAGCTAAGCCTCCGAGTGGGAGGTTTTGCTCTCCACTCGGTAGGATTTTCAAAAAACTTAGGCGAGCGCTGGGCTGCAGCTAAGCCCCCGAGTGGGTGGTCTGCTCTCCACTCGGTAGGATTTTCAAAAACTGAGGCGAGAACTGGGCTGCAGCTAAGCCCCCGAGTGGGAGGTTTGCTCTCCACTCGGTAGGATTTTCAAAAACTTAGGCGAGCACTGGGCTGCAGCTAAGCCTCCGAGTGGGAGGTTTGCTCTCCACTCGGTAGGATTTTCAAAACTTAGGCGAGCACTGGGCTGCAGCTAAGCCTCCGAGTGGGAGGTTTTGCTCTCCACTCGGTAGGATTTTCAAAAAACTTAGGCGAGCGCTGGGCTGCAGCTAAGCCCCCGAGTGGGAGGTTTTCTCTCCACTCGGTAGGACTTTTCAAAACTTAGGCGAGCACTGGGCTGCACCTAAGCCCCCGAGTGGGAGGTTTGCTCTCCACTCGGTAGGATTTTTGTGGCGTACCTCCGAAGGAGAAGGTAGCAGTCGACCTACGCTCCGTCCTCCTTGCGGATCGCACACTGTATTTGTGGCGTGGCTCGGAAGGAGAAGGTACCAGTCGACCTGCACTTCGTCTTCCTTATGGAGCGCACGTTGTATTTGTGGCGTAGCTCGGAAGGAGAAGGTAGCAGTCGACCTGCGCTTCGTCCTCCTTGCGGAGCGCATGTTGTATTTGTGGCGTAGCTCGGAAGGAGAAGGTAGCAGTCGACCTGCGCTTCATCCTCCTTGCGGAGCGCATGTTGTACTTGTACTTAGGCGAGCACTAGGCTGCAGCTAAGCCCCCGAGTGGAAGGCTGGCTCACCACTCGGCAGGATTTTGTTTAAACTTAGGCGAGTACTTGGACTGCAGCTAAGCATCCGAGTGGAAGGCTGGCTTACCACTCGGTAGGATTTTGTTTATACTTAGGCGAGTACTTGGACTGCAGCTAAGCCTCCGAGTGGAAGGCTGGCTTACCACTCGGTAGGATTTTGTTTAAACTTAGGCGAGTACTTGGACTGCAGCTAAGCTTCCGAGTGGAAGGCTGGCTTACCACTCGGTAGGATTTTGTTTATACTTAGGCGAGTACTTGGACTGCAGCTAAGCCTCTGAGTGGAAGGCTAGCTTACCACTCGGTAGGATTTTGTTTAAACTTAGGCGAAACGGATTCGCAGCTAAGCCTCCGAGTGGGAGGATGGCTCACCACTCGGTAAGGATTTTTTTACAAACTTAGGCGAAATGGATTCGCAGCTAAGCCACCCACTGGGGGACTGCTTTATGTGGACAAAAGTAACAACAATCACTAGGAAAATTATAAAACTCTTGTCTTTGATAAATAAACTACAGAAGTACTTTTATTACGACTCATCCGAGTGAATACTTAAGTATAAAAGGGGCGGAGCAGATCCGCATTCCAAGCTCGTGGCTCGTCAATCTGGCGATCGACGTTGTAAAGATGGTATGCTCCATTGTGGAGAACTTTGGTAACAATGAAGGGGCCTTCCCAAGTTGGGGCGAGTTTGTGTGGCTTCTGTTGGTCCACTCGGAGGACCAAGTCTCCTTCTTGGAAGGCTCGGCTCTTCACATTTCTGGCGTAGAATCGACGCAAGTCTTGCTGATAGATGGTCGATCGGATCATGGCCATCTCTCTTTCTTCTTCCAGAAGGTCGACTGCGTCTTGCCGGGCTTGTTCTGCTTCGACTCCAGAGTAGAGCTCGACTCGCGGTGCATTGTGAAGCAGGTCACTTAGCAGAACCGCTTCAGCTCCGTAGACCAGAAAGAACGGCGTTCTCCCAGTCGACCGATTTGGAGTAGTCCTCAATCCCCAAAGAACTGATGGAATTTCGTCGACCCACGCGCCTGCTGCGTGCTTGAGGTCACGCATCAACCGGGGTTTCAGTCCTTTGAGAATTAGGTCGTTTGTTCTTTCTGCTTGTCCATTCGACTGGGGGTGGGTGACTGAAGCATAGTCGACTCATGTGCCTTGAGAAGCACAGAAGGTTTTGAATTGACCGGAATCGAAGTTTGACCCATTATCAGTGATGATGCTATGCGGAAATCCATATCTGAATATCAATTCTCTAATGAAGCTGATGGCAGTGCCAGCATCAAGATTTTTAATGGGCTTGGCTTCGATCCACTTGGTGAACTTTTCGACTGCCACCAGTACATGGGTGAAGCCGCTCCTGCCAGTTCTCAGTGGTCCAACCATATTTAACCCTCAAACAGCGAAAGGTCAGACGATTGGAATGGTCTTCAAGGCTGAGGCGGGCTTGTGTGGCATATTGGAGTAGAACTGACATCCTTCACACTTGTCGACCAACTCTTTCGCCATTTCATTTGCTCTGGGCCAGTAAAAACCCGCTCGGTATGCTTTAGCCACGATGGTCCGAGAGGACGCATGATGGCCACAGGTCCCCGAGTGGATGTCGTTGAGAATCATTCGACTCTCTTCCGGCGTTATGCATTTCTGGCTGACTCCAGTCGCACTTTCTCTGTACAACTGTCCCTTCAATAGTAAAGGCCTTGGATCGACGAATGATCTGCCAAGCCTCTTCTTTATTATCTGGGAACTCTTTCCTTAGGATATATGTGATGTAAGGCACTGTCCAGTCGGGAGTGATAACCAGAACTTCCATGATTAAGTCGACCATAGCTGGGACCTCAACTTCAGTCGGATCCGTGGCACTTTTTGGCTGCGTGGCTTCTTCGGTGAAAGGATCCTCTTGAACCGACGGTATGTGGACATGTTCCAAAAACACGCCACTGGGAATGGCTTCTCTTTTGGAACCTATCTTCGCCAAGTCATCAGCTGCTTGATTTTTCAGTCGGGGTACGTGATGAAGCTCTAACCCCTCGAATTTCTTCTCCAGCTTTCTTACTGCGTTGTAGTAACCAGTCATAGCTGGGCTTCTGACGTCCCACTCCTTCATCACTTGGTTAACCACCAAATCCGAGTCACCGTAGACCATGAGGCGACGGACGCCGAGTGAAATGGCCATACGCAACCCATACAAAAGTGCTTCATATTCTACTTCGTTGTTGGAGGACTCAAAGTGAATCTGGAGTACATATCTGAGCTTATCTCCTCGGGGGGAAACCAACACTACCCCGGCACTGGAACCATTCAGCATTTTAGAGCCATCAAAGAACATAGTCCAGTGCTCCAAGTGAACTTGAGTCGGTAACTGCTGTTCAGTCCACTCCACGAGGAAATCTGCTATTGCCTGGGACTTGATAGCTTTCTTTGCCTCAAATCTGATATCTAGGGGAAGGAGTTCAATCGCCCATTTTGCCACTCGACCAGTTGCATCTATGTTGTGCAGAATCTCTGATAAGGGGGCATCGCTGACGACTATGATGGTATGGTCAGAGAAGTAGTGAGCAACTTTCTTCATGGTCATATAAATCCCATATACAAGCTTCTGATAATGAGGGTATCTTTGCTTTGATGGGGTCAGGACTTCAGAAATATAATATACTGGGCGCTGAACTTTGAAGGTTTTCCCTTCTTCTTCCCGCTCGACCGTAAGTACTGTACTGACGACTTGTCCTGTGGCTGCAATGTAAAGCAGCAAAGGCTCTTTGCTGATCGGGGCAGCAAGAACCGGCTGAGTGGAAAGCAGGGTTTTTAACTCTGCAAACGCTGCATCAGCTTCAGGAGTCCACTCGAACTTGTCTGACTTCTTCATCAGTCGGTAAAGAGGCAATGCCTTCTCACCGAGACGAGAGATGAATCGACTTAAAGCGGCCAAGCAACCAGTAAACTTCTGAACATTGTGCACACGCACAGGTCATTTCATTCGGAGTATAGTGCCCACTTTCTCTGGGTTTGCGTCGATTCCTCGTTCGGAAACGAGAAAACCGAGTAACTTTCCGCCAGGAACTCCAAATGTGCACTTGGATGGATTAAGCTTGATATCATACCTCCTGAGGTTGGGAAATGTTTCAGCGAGGTCAGTCAGCAGGTCGGAACCTTTCCGTGACTTGACCACAATGTCATCCATGTATGCTTCCACATTCCGACTGACTTGAGTGAGCAAACACTTCTGAGTCATCCTCATGAACGTGGCTCCGGCATTCTTGAGGCCGAATGGCATGGTGACATAACAGAAGCACCCAAATGGGGTGATGAAAGCTGTTTTGATCTCATCGGGTCCATACAGACATATCTGATGGTACCCGGAATAGGCGTCTAAGAAAGATAGTCGCTCACATCCCGCAGTCGAGTTTACTATTTGGTCGATGCGGGGAAGAGGAAAATGATCTTTTGGGCAGGCCCGGTTGATATGTTTAAAGTCAATGCACATGCGAAGTGAGTTGTCCTTCTTGGGGACCATGACAACATTGGCGAGCCACTCGGAGTGGTAAATCTCTCGGATAAACTCTGCTGCTAAGAGCCGAGCCACCTCTTCGCCAATAGCCTTCCTTTTCTAGACGACGGACCGTCGCAGATGTTCCTTGACTGGTTTTTCCTTTGAATCGACTTGCAGACGATGCTCAGCCAGCCCCCTGGGTACACCTGGCATGTCAGAAGGATTCCCTGCAAAGATGTCCCAGTTCTCACAGAGGAATTGGATGAGCGCTTCTTCCTATTTGGGGTTGAGTGTTGTGGAGATATTAGTCGGAGCAGCGTTGGGGTCGGTGGGGTGGATGTGAACTGGTTTTGTCTCACCGGACGACTGAAACGCCGATTCCGTAGTGGGCTTCTTGGCTCGCAACAAATCACTCGGGTCTGCATTTCTTTGGTGTTCCTGCCACTCTTCTGCCACCATTTGAGCATCGGCGATCTTTGAGCCTTTCTGGAAGCACTCTTCCGCCTTCTTGCGATTACCAGTAACGGTGATCACCCCTTTAGGGCCAGGCATTTTGAATTTGAGGTACACGTAACATGGTCGAGCCATAAAACGTGCATAAGCTGGCCTGCCCAAAATAGCGTGGTAGGCACTCTAGAAATCTACAACCTCAAATGTCAACTTTTCTTTGCGGAAGTTCTTGGAATCACTAAAAACCACATCGAGAGCAATCTAGCCGAGTGACGGGGCCTTCTTGCCAGGAATGACTCCATAGAAACTCATGTTGCTTGTGCTGAGTCTTGACATCGGAATGCCCATCCCTTTCAGCGTCTTAGCGTACAGTATATTCAAACCACTTCCGCCATCCATCAACACTTTAGTCAGTCGAGTGCCCTCGACGACTGGGTCGACCACCAGAGCTTGCCTCCTAGGGGTGGCTATGTGCGTCGGGTGATCAGATTGGTCGAATGTGATGGCCGTCTGAGACCACTTCAGATAATTGGGTGTCGCCGGAGCAACCATATTAACTTCTTGGTTTATCACTTTCAGTCGACTTTTGCTCTCAATGTCAGCAAAAATCACCAGAGTGGAATTGACCTGAGGGTATTCCTCTGTGACGCCCCCGATTCAATCGTACACTAATCATGCACGCAAACATGTACGATCAAGATCATGGACTCACGGGAAGATATCACAACACAACTCTAAAACATAAATAATTCATATAAGCATCATATTACAAGCCAGGGGCCTCGAGGGCTCGAATACAAGTGCTCGACATAAACAAGTCAGCGGAAGCAACAATATCTGAGTACAGACATTAGTTAAACAAGTTTGCCTTAAGAAGGCTAGCACAAACTGGGATACAGATCGAAAGAGGCGCAGGCCTCCTGCCTAGGATCCTCCTAAACTACTCCTGGTCGTCGTCAGCGGCCTGCACGTAGTAGTAGGCACCTCCAGTGTAGTAGGAATCATCGTCGACGGTGGCGTCTGGCTCCAGGGCTCCAGCATCTGGTTGCGACAACCAGGTAGAAGGGAAAGGGGAAAAGGGGGAGAAAAGCAACCGTGAGTACTCATCCAAAGTACTCGCAAGCAAGGAGCTACACTACATATGCATGGGTATATGTGTAAAGAGCCATATCGGTGGACTGAACTGCAGAATGCCAAAATAAGAGGGGGATAGCTAATCCTGTAGAAAACTACACTTCTGGCACCCTCCGCCTTGCAGCATGTAGAAGAGAGTACAATGAAGTCCTCCAAGTAGCACCGCATAGCATAATCAAACCCGGCGATCCTCCCCTCATCGCCCTGTGGAAAAGCGATCACCGGGTTGTCTGTGGAACTTGTCAGGGTGTGTTTTATTAAGTATCCAGTTCTAGTTGTCATAAGGTCAAGGTACAACTCCGGGTCATCCTTTTACTGAGGGACACGGCTATTCGAATAGATAAACTTCCCTGCAGGGGTGCACAACATAACCCAACACTCTCGATCCCAATTGGCCGGACACACTTTCCTGGGTCATGCCTGGCCTCGGAAGATCAACACGTTGCAGCACCACCTAGGCACAACAGAGAGGTCAGCAAACCGGTCTAAATCCTATGCGCGCAGGGGTCTGGGCCCATCGCCCATTGCACACCTGCACGTTGCGTGGGCGGCCGGAAGCAGACCTAGCAACCTCCATTACAAAGGAAGTCACGTTACACGGTCCAATCCGGCACGCGCCGCTCAGTCGCTGACATCACGAAGGCTTCGGCTGATACCACGACGTCGAGTGCCCATATCTTTCCCGCGTAGTTGGTTAGTGCGTATAGGCCAGTGGCCAGACTCAGATCAAATACCAAGATCTCGTTAAGCGTGTTATTATGAAATAACCGCAGACGCCGACCAGGGCCAGGCCCACCTGTCTACCAGGTGGTCTCAACCCGCCCTGTCGCTGCGCCACAAAGATCCACACAGAGGGCCGTCGGGACAAAGGTCCTTTCAGCCTCCAATCCGTGAATCACTCGCGGGTACTCCTCGAGCCGACCCGACTTTAGTCACCATCTGTAGTATGTATATATGTATAGTATTATACCCGTTGAGGGAGTCCTGGACTAGGGGGTGTCCGGATAGCCGAACTATCATCATCGGTCGGACTCCAAGACTATGAAGATACGAGATTGAAGACTTCCTCACGTGTCCGGATGGGACTTTCCTTGGCGTGGAAGGCAAGCTAGGCGATACATATATGTGGATCTCCTACCATTGTAACCGACTCTATGTAACCCTAGCCCTCTCCAGTGTCTATATAAACCGGATGGCTTTAGTCCGTAGGACGAACAACAATCATACCATAGGCTAGCTGTTAGGGTTTAGCCTCCTTGATCTCGTGGTAGATCTACTCTTGTAACACACATCATCAATATTAATCAAGCAGGACGTAGGGTTTTACCTCCATCAAGAGGGCCCGAACCTGGGTAAAACATCGTGTCCCTTGTCTCCTGTTACCATCCGCCTAGACGCACAGTTCGGGACCCCCTACCCGAGATCCGCCGGTTTTGACACCGACATTGGTGCTTTCATTGAGAGTTCCTCTGTGTCGTCACCGATAGGCTCGATGGCTTCTTCGATCATCATCAACGACGCAGTCTAGGGTGAGACCTTCCTCCCCGGACAGATCTTCGTATTCGGCGGCTTTGCACTACGGGCCAATTCACTTGGCCATCTGGAGTAGATCGAAAGCTACGCCCCTGGCCGTCAGGTTAGATTTGGAAGTTTGAACTTCACGGCTGACATCTGCGGGGACTTGATCCTCGATGGATTCGAGCCACAGCCAAGCGCACCGCACTGTCACGACGGGCATGATTTAGCTCTGCAGCCGGACAGTACCCTGGAGGCCGCACTCGAGCCCGCTCCGATCTTCAATTCGGAGCCGGCTGCGCAGATCGAGGACGGATGGCTAGACACTGCCTCGGGGGCTGCAATCTCTACGGCGATAGAGCCCAACACTGACCTTGTCCCTCATGAAGCTCGCGACTCTGAGGTGCCGGACTCCTTGCCGGACTCCGAACCTCCCGCGCCCCCTCCAATCGAATCCGATTGGGCGCCGGTCATGGAGTTCACCGCAGCGGAGCTCTTTCAACACTCACCTTTCGGCGACATCTTGAGTTCGCTAAAGTATCTCTCGTTATCAGGAGAGCCCTGGCCGGACTGCGGTCAGGACGGTTGGGATGCGGATGACAAAGAAATTCAAAGCCCACCCACCACCCACTTAGTAGCCACTATCGACGATCTAACCGACATGCTAGACTACGACTCTAAAGACATCGACGGTATGGATGACGATGCCAGAGACGACCAAGAACCAGCACCTAACGGGCGCTGGAAAGCCACCTCATCATATGACATATACATGGTGTATATCCCAAAGGATGGGCATGGTGAAGCAACAGTGGAGGATGACCCCTCCAAGAAACAGCCCAAGCGCCGGCTTCAGCGGCGCCGCTCTAAATCCCGCCACAGCAAGAATGAAGACTCCGGCACCAGAGATAATAACACCCCGGACAGTGCCGAAGACAACCCACTCTAGCAAGATTCAGCACAGGAGGACGGAGACGCCAGCCCTCACGGGAGAGCGGCAGAAGAAGAGGTAGAGGATTATATGCCTCCCTCCGGAGACGAGGCAAGCCTCGACGATGACGAATTCGTCGTGCCTGAGGATCCCGTCGAACAAGAGCGTTTTAAACGCAGGCTTACAGCCACGGCAAACAGGCTCAAGAAAAAGCAGCAACAGCTTAGAGCTGATCAAGATCTGCTAGCCAACATATGGACTGAAGTCCTCGCGGCTGAAGAGCATGAGCTCGAACGCCCGTCCAAAAGTTACCCTAAACGCAAGCTGCTCCCCTGATTAGAGGAGGAGGCGTATGAACCTGCATCACTAGCAGACAATACGGCTAACCGACCACCACGTGATCCCGACAGAGAGGCCCCCAGGCCCTTCACTAGAACCATACCCCGGCATCGCTCGAAAAGCACAAGGCCACAGGGGAACGCTCCGGACTTGCGAGATATATTGGAGGATAAGGCAAGACAATCAAGATCGATCTATGGATCGCGTGGGTGCCCCATGATAAGTGACGACAACCGTCGCGCCGGACACAGTAAGTCCGGCCGGGCCGAACAAAATGGACAAAGCTCTTTTGAGCTCCGTCGTGATATCGCCCAGTACCGAGGCGCCGCACACCCACTATGCTTCACAGATGAAGTAATGGATCATCAAATCCCCGAAGGGTTTAAACCCGTAAACATTGAATCCTAAGATGGCACAACAGAACCCGCGGTTTGGATCGAAGACTATCTCCTCCACATCCACATGGCCCGCGGTGACGATCTTCACGCCATCAAATATCTCCCACTCAAGCTTAAAGGACCAGCCCGACATTGGCTTAAAAACTTGCCAGCAGAGTCAATCGGGAGTTGGGAAGACCTGGAAGCCGCATTCCTCGACAACTTCCAAGGCACGTATGTGCGACCACCAGACGCTGATGACCTAAGCCACATAATTCAGCAGCCAGACGAATCGGCCAGACAATTCTGGACACGGTTCTTAACCAAGAAAAACCAAATCGTCGACTGTCCGGATGCGGAGGCCGTCGCAGCCTTCAACCATAACATCCGCGACGAGTGGCTTGCCCGGCACCTGGGACAGGAAAAGCCGAAATCCATGCAGCCCTCACGTCACTCATGACCCGCTTCTGCGCGGGTGAGGACAGCTGGCTAGCACGCAGCAATAACCTCAGCAAAAATGCTGACAGTCCGGATTTCAAGGACCATAATGGCAGGTCGCGTCCCAACAAAAACAAACGCCGCATTAACGGCGATAACAGTGAAGATACGACAGTCAATGCCGGATTCAGAGGCTCTAAACCCGGTCAGCGGAAAAAGCCATTCAAAAGAACTACTCCGGGTCCATCCAATTTGGACCGAATACTCGACCGCTCGTGCCAGATACACGGCACCCCCGAAAAGCCAGCCAACCACACCAACAGGGACTGCTGGGTATTCAAGCAGGCAGGCAAGTTAATTGCCGAAAACAATGACAAGGGGCTGCATAGCGATGACGAGGAAGAGACCCGACCGCCGAACAATAGAGGACAGAAGGGTTTCCCCCACAGGTACGGACGGTGAACATGATATACGCAACGCACATACACAAAAGGGAGTAGAAGCGCGCACTCAGGGATGTATACGCGATGGAGCCAGTTGCCCCGAAGATCAATCCATGGTCCTCCTGCCCGATCACTTTTGACCGAAAGGACCACCCCACCAGCATCCGCCATGGCAGATTCACCGCATTGGTTTTAGACCCAATGGTCGATGGATTTATCCTCACCAGAGTCCTGATATACGGCGGCAGCAGCCTGAACCTGCTTTATCAGGATACAGTGCACAAAATGGGCATAGACCCCTCAAGGATTAAACCTACCAAGACAACCTTTAAAGGCGTCATACCAGGTGTAGAGGCCAATTGTACAGGCTCAGTTACACTGGAAGTGGTCTTCGGATCCCCGGATAACTTCCGAAGCGAGGAGTTAATGTTCGACATAGTTCCGTTCCGCAGTGGCTATCATGCCCTGCTCGGACGTACCGCGTTTGCAAAATTCAACACGGTGCCGCACTACGCATACCTCAAGCTCAAGATGCCAGTCCCTCGAGGAGTCATCACGGTCAACGGAAACACTGAACGTTCTCTCCGAACGGAGGAACATACAGCGGCTCTCGCGGCAGAAGTACAATGCAACCTCTTAAGGCAATTCTCGAGTCCGGCCATTAAGCGGACGGACACGGCTAAACGCGCCCTGAGTAACCTACAACAAGACCACCTGGCACGTTCCGAGCACGCGTAGCAGTGCGGCCCCAACCCCAGCCCCTGCAAAATGTCAAGACAGGCCCTTCGCGTACATCATTACGCTCTGAAGATACCATGGGCATGGGGAGAGGGGCACGACCACGATAGGCCCAGAATGCGGCTCAACCACACCAGGGGCTCTCAAGTGTGTCATTCTTTTTTTTTCTTTTTTTTACCCACAGGACTCCGTTCGTTAGAGGCCCTGTCCGGCAGCAGACCTGCCGAACTCACGATGCAACAGCGAGGGAAGGAGAAAGGCTACAACGAATATCCAGGTGGTCTCCATTACGAGCATTAAATCTGTTTTATACACCATTCCGCAGCCCACCCCCTGGAGGGGGGCATGTTTAATAAGTCCCACCCCTTGCTTATCGCACCATTTGTATCGTTCTGCCTTTACAGCAGTTTTTCTTGAATAAGTAATGCAGCAACTTTTTGCTCCCAATTGCATTTCTTTCTTATACATATGTCCATTTATGACATGTTGCATCCATACATTTTGGTACGGCTAAATACACCAGGGGCTTATGTTTCCCGCATCATGGTGTGAGAAGTCCGAACACTTTCACAAGTGCGGCACCCCGAACTTATAGCATTATATGCATCGGCTCCGAATCACGTCTTGGGTCAATAGTTGGGTTTTCCCGGCTCCCATGTTTTGGTACCTTATGTTCCGTTGTATCGGCTAAGGTAGCACTGGGAGAACCACTGCGATTGCGCCCCGGTTGAGCTGGGCGAGCGCCTCAGTGGAGAAAGCTAAAACTGACCGTCATGATGAGGCGAGAGCTGGTCGTTGTTTGAGAGATTTTTTGCGAGTCCCTAAAGACTTATGCCGCTTAGAGCAAGGAGCCGGCTTGTCACATCCCTAGTTCTGGCCTGACCTATGCTTGCTTCCATGTGTGCATCATGTTTAAAGTTCATGAAATTTGAAATGGGGATGACCAAGCCCTAGCACCAAAGCAATGCAAATAGGTTCAACTTCAAAATATTTTCAAAGAACCCAAATTGGTTTGCAAAAATGTTCATGATTAATGGAAAAGGGTGAAAACCATTTCCAGAGATGATGGATATTTTTCCAAGACATTTTTGGATTTTTGAGTAAACCATATTGTATTTGAATTGGGGCATTTAAATAATGTTAATATTTTTAAATGCTCCAACAATTCTGAAAATAGTTGAGGGCCTCTGTGATAATTCAGTTAATGCCCACAATTATTTTCAGGATTTATTAAAATGATTTGGTATTATTACTAAATCAAAACAAATAGCAAAAACTAGAAAACAGAAAGAATTAGAAAAAGGAGAGAGAGAAACCTACCTGGCCCAGCTCCTCCAGCCACTTACCTGGCGCCACCACCGGCCCAGCACGGCCCAGCCCACCGCCGCTTCCCCCTGTCGTCTTCCTCCCTCGCCAGAAGGACAGAGGCGAGGCGTGGCGCGCGCCCGAGAGCCCTCGGCCACCTCCTGCTTCCTCCTGGGAGCCCCGGGCCTTCTACCAGCGCCACGGAGACGCCCGAAGACCCTGTTCCCTCTCCCTCACTCGCTGCTCTCCCTCCCTTCCCCTGGCTCTCTCCCTCGCGCAGCCCGAGCGGAGCTCATCGCCGCCGTCCACTGCCACCATGGCCACCGGGCCTCCCTCGCTTCCCCGACTAGCCCACAAGCTCCGCCACTCCGTCCTCGACCCACCTCACCGAGCCACGCCCCTCCAGAAGCCCCCGAAGCGCCGCCCCGACGTTTTTCCCCTCCTCGGACCCGCCGGTCGCCGTCGCCCAATTCGTCGGCTCCGGACCGTCCCCGGCCTCGTCTCCGGCTCGAATGGATCCGCTGTGAGCCTCCGCTACTTCTCCTGTGCTCGCCCCCTCCGTTCTCGCCCCCTAGCCCCATCTCCCATCGCGGCTGAGAGCTTCTTGCCGCTGGCCATGGCGTGACCGTGGCCACAGCCACCGCAGCTCTATCCCGAGCCCACCATCGTGCTCAGCACGATCGCATGAACCCGTAGACACCCACAACGCCTCCTCCCGTGCTCTGTAACGCCACCCCGAGATTGCCCGAACTCCGGCCGCCGCCTTTGAGCTCGCCGCCGTCGATATAGATCGCCCCCGGCATAACTGACTGCACCACTCGACGCACGGGATCTTCAGCGTCACGTAGATGCCCTCCGACGGCCATTTGGTCGCCGGAGGAGGAATTCCGACCCCCTCCGCCGTCTCGGGCTTCACCGGCGACGAGCCGTGGACCAAGTCCGGCGGGTTTGACCCCAGTTGGACGCCCCTGACTCAATGACAGGTGGGGCCCAGCCCTGTTAGTTAATTAGGTTAGTACTAATTGAATTAGTTAAACTAATTACCCCTGCTGACACTGACAGTGGGCCCCGTGGCTATTAATTTGATTAGTTAGAGTTAATTAACTCTGTTAGTCACCTAAGTCACTGACCAGTGGGCCCCACTGGTCAGGTTTGACCCGGACCAGCCCCTGTTGACCTGCTGACGTCATGCCAACGTCATGCCGACGCAGTAAATGTTTTCTGGATTTATTTTTATTCAGAAAATTCCAGAAAATTGTATAAACTTCTAAAAATCATAGAAATTCAACCATAACTCCAAATTAAATAATTTATATATCAAAAATTATCAGAAAAATTCAAGGAATCCATCTGTACCATTTTCATGCATGTTTGAACAATATTTGTCCTCTATTTTGGACAAAACAAATAAAGGGCATTTAAATAATCATATATCGAGTTGGATTTTGAATCATGTATTCAAACCAACTTCATTTAAATCATAGCTAGGTGCATTAGCCCAAAACACATTCATATTGCCATGTCATAGCATGCGTCATATTGTGCATTGCATTGATTGTGTTCTTCCTTGTTTGCCGGTAATTGTCCCCTCTCGATGTGATTGATGACACCGATGAAGAATTATACTATCTTCAGAAGTGCCAGGCAAGCAAAACACCCTTGTTCATTCCGATATAATCCCACTCTCTCGCTCCTGCTCTCTTTTACTGCATTAGGACAACAACGATTCATCTATTACTTGTTGCGGTAGCTGAACCCCTTTATCCTTTGCATGACCTGTCATTGCCACAGTAAATAGATGAAACCCACTAGCATGAGTAGTAGTTGTTTGAGCCCTGATGTGCCTACTCATTCATGCTTGTTTGTCATGCCTGCTACTGCTTAGAGATGAGTCAGGTCTGATTCATCGGGGATGAATCAGAGGCGTGTGAACATGTCCTACTGTGTGTGAGCTAAGTGTGTGAACACGATTTGGTAAAGGTAGCGGTGAGAGGCCATGTAGGAGTACATGGTGGGTTGTCTCATTGCAGCCGTCCTCAGGAACTGAGTTCTGTGTTTGTGATCCATGACCAGCTACTACCACACATTGGAATGCTTAAGTGCCCCTCTCGACTTATTAATCAACTTGATCTCTGTCCAGGAGTTGCAACTAGTTTCTGGTGTTTGTAGGTAGTGTTAGTAGTCTACCAAGTGGCACCCGGTACAGGTGGGCTTGGGACAGACTAGGCACAGTGGCCGGTGTACCAAGTGGCACCCGGATGGTGGGCTTGGGAACCCTGCTCACATCGTTTGGGGCCGTGAGCGACACCCCGGCCGGATCTCCTTGCGGATGGAACCCGAATAGGCGATAAACCTGGACTAGAGACTTGTTTGGTTAGTCAGGTCGTGGCCGACTCCCTCGCCCGGCTTCCGCTTGAAGGTTGCCGAGGTACATGACGTGTACAGGGCGATAAGTGGCGGGAGCGTGTGTGAAGAAGTACACCCCTGCAGGGTTATCATTATCTATTCGAATAGCCGGATTCCTCGGATATGGAAACTTGGACCCCTTGCATAGTTCATAGACAAGTGAAAGTGGATACTCTAAAATACGCAAGATAAGCGTGAGTGCTATGGATGGCGTTCTCGTAGGGAGACGGGAGCGGATCCATAGTGGTGTATTGATATGGTGAATATGTGGACTCGTGTGCGCCACCTCAAAAGAGTTACTTGCAGTCGTAGTTCAGGATAGCCACCGAGTCAAAGCTGGCTTGCTGCAGTTAAACCCCACCATCCCCTTTGTTGATAATGATGCATATGTAGATAGATCTGATGTAAGTCTTGCTGGGTACATTTGTACTCACGTTTGCCTATTTTATGTTTTTGCAGAGAGACTTCAGTCTCACTAGTAGTTCCGCGTGGACTTCGACGTTTAGCTTGTTACCTCAGCTACGATCTTGTGCCCTCGGCAGGATCTGGTAGATAGTCAGGCTTCTCAGCCTTTTTCATTTATAGATGTCTGTACTCAGACATGTTAAGCTTCCGCTTGTGCTTTGACTTGTATGCTCTGAATGTTGGGTCATGAGACCCATGTTTGTAATATCTCGCTCCTCGGAGCCTATTGAATAAATACTTGAGTCGTAGAGTCATGTTGTGATGCCATGTTGTATTGCACATATCGAGCATATTGTGTGTATGTTATTGAAATGCTTGGTATGTGTGGGATCTGACTATCTAGTTGTTTATCCTTAGTAGCCTCTCTTACCGGGAAATGTCTCCTAGTGTTTCCACTGAGCCATGGTAGCTTGCTACTGCTCCGGAACACTTAGGCTGGCCGGCATGTGTCCTTCTTCGTTCCTGTGTCTGTCCCTTCGGGGAAATGTCACGCAACGAATACCGGAGTCCTGTTAGCCCGCTACAGCCCGGTTCACCGGAGTCCTGCTAGCCCAGTGCTACAGCCTGGATTCACTCGCTGATGACCGACACGTTCGATGCTGGGTCATGGATGCCTGTCCCTGTAAGTTGTGCCACTTTGGGTTTACGACTAGCCATGTCAGCCCGGGCTCCTTATCATATGGATGCTAGCGACACTATCATATACGTGTGCCAAAAGGCGCAAACGGTCCCGGGCAAAGGTAAGGTGACACCCGTGGGAATACCGTGCGTGAGGCCGCAAAGTGATATGAGGTGTTACATGCTAGATCGATGTGGCATTGAGTCGGGGTCCTGACAGCTTTGGTATCAGAGCTTGACTGCCTGTAGGATTACCAAGCCAAACTGGTCGAAGTTGAGTCTAGAAATTCTTTAGTTATATAAGGGAATTGATTGTGGGATGGAACGTAAGGCTCTTTTTACTCCTTATACCTCATGCCCTTCTGATCTGAGTCATCTTATCTTTCCTACGGGGATTAAGAACTAGGCTATCTCTTCTTTCTATCAGGATCACGTGTTACTAATCAGTAGACTTATAAGATTGTTGGATTTAAGTCTCAGTTCAGTTCCTACTACTTCCGTATGTTAATTGTTGATCTCGAGACCTTGATATTGTGTTTCTGAGTGGTTATGCCACCATTTTGTAGTATGTCTCCAAACCTTTTGGGCATTTACAGCCGTTATGCTGTCCGAGTCATTCCAGGTTTCTAAATAGTCTGATGCATTTGCAAATCCTTTCTTTCCGTTCCCGATGTCCCTTATGGTCAGGATAAGCACACTAACCGGTGCGTTGAAGTAATTTATTGCCTTGACATATATGTTGGAGTTCCTATTATGACCCTAAGTGCTTAGAGGATCATCTAGTGGTCTAGCCATGATCTGTGTTTCCAGTGTGATGATTCTGGCCGTCATTATCGAAAGCATCCCGTGATGCCATTTAGTTAGTAGGTATTCTAATCCTGGGTCTTGAACCCGAGATTCACTCTACTTACTTCATGTTGATAGTGTTTGCTAGTTCCTTTAGGTTATTAGTAACTTTGCGATAGTCCTCGAGGTCCATGGTATTTTCCTTCTTCCAAATACTATGAACCATTCTTGGCAGGAGTTATTTTGAACCAAAAGATCACAACCAGAGTACTCTTGATGAGTTCTCCATGCTATATTGTGACTCTGCCAGCTCAACCTTTCTGCATGGGTTATCTGGAAGAATTATGTTGAACTTGGTTCGACATACTAATCTATGCATCCACAACTCAGAAAGTTATATGTTCTTTGAGTTGTCCCTCTTAGTTGTATTCTGACCCCTGTCTATCATTTGATAGTCAAGAGTATGCGTGCATTCGTTCATCGATACCTATTACTCTTGTGGTCCGTCAAGCCATTCTATTCCGGAATGACTAGGAGAAACAAACTCCAGTACCTCATCCATATCCAGGGTTGGGTCTTAGCAGTTGTACTCCGCAGATCAAAATACTAATCCAGTTTTTGTTCTGTTCCACCCTGGAGTGTTACCATCTTTATATTAAGATTATCATGGGAATTGCACACCATCCTATGAATTCTTGGTGCAGTGATACTTCTCTCCATCATTATTCATTTCTCGGTTCCCGTGTTGTTATAACCGGATTGTCGACAAGTGAATCGTGATGTGTGAAATCAATACTCCTAGCAACCTTGTTGCTTGGTAGTTAAATGGACAATAACCTCATTCTTAAACGTGTTGGTTCTGGAATCATCATTCTAAGATTGATCGTGCTACCTTGTCCATCTTCCTGGTGCACATTTCGATTGATGAGTTAGGATTTTGTCAAGTCCTCGCTCATTTGATCATATCGTCTTGCCCTGAAAAGCAAGATTGTTCCTGATCTTAGTAACATATCGGTGGTTCGTGATTTTCCGAATATCTTCTCGAAAGTATCACCAGGTTGTCACCTGACTGTTATGTTGAGCTCGTGATCAAGTTGGTTTATCCTGTAAACCACCCTTTCTCCAAGAATCCGTGTTGGATACCCCTGAGCTAGTTGGTTAAGCTATGCATCAACTTGGAGAGTTGGAAGATAAAAGCTTGTCTGACTTAGTTCATGTTAAGGGATATCTTTGGTGTGTGTGTGTGTGTGTTGAAGAAAGATGATATCTTCATCAATTGGTCCTTGTGAACAATTGCTGGATCTATTATCTTACCCAAACCTTTGATTTAAGTTTGGGCTATCGTCAAATCAAATCAGAACAAACGATATTCGTAATGTTGTCTTACTTGTGGGTTTTCCTCGAGCATACACCATTATATCCTTTGGTCTGACCAATGCTACCACCGTGTTCACATGATGGCGGAAGTCCAGTGATATGGAAATTCCGATGAGTTACTGTTGAGCCCATCAGCAGCATTTTGTCTCCCCCATGATTCATGTTGAACATCAACCTAGCATTGGAAACTATTATAGGCATTTTCTTCATGCCCCGTTCATGAAGTATATGCTGGATGAAAGAAGTGACTTCCTTTGATTCACGTGCATTTGATGTAAGTTGCCGCTGTGGGTTCGAGAAAGTTAGTTTTGCTTCCTCTGGAATCGTCCCAAGTCAGTCATGCATGTGCAAAGTATACTATGGTTTGGTAGATTAATTACCTCCACTCCATATGTATCCCGTAACACACCAAGCCACTGATTGATTTGTTCAAGGAGAAGAAGTTCCCTCATAAGAGCTAATCATATGACTTATGCAAGGACTTCGTTATCCACGGTGATGGTTCCCAACCAGAAATCGGTAGTGTTTTATTGTAAGACTACCACGTGGTCATGCTTGTCTGGGACAACGTGTTCACATGTCTGTAGCAAAACCAGCTCATGTTTTGGAGCTTACTATCGTAGTTCATTCCCCGAGAATCTCGCAACGTCATCTCATCGATTTGTGTTGCAAACTTTCGTTTTTCTTCCTAGACTCGATGAGTCTGGAATATCCTGTCACCAACCAGATCTGAATCTCAGGAAGATATGATGGTTTGGAACATTTCCCAAGAACTATAATATCGGTCCCTCGGAAACCGGTAAAGTGGATGTCGTGGCCAACACACCCCGCCGGGAGACCTAATATTGTAGTATCTTGATTGGAGAAGTTGGCCACCTCCCCATTGGGATTTCGTAGGATTTACTCCCTAGTTGCCCCTATGGATTTTTGAGATCCCGAGTCCGACCTTTTACTTGATGTTCTAGATATCAAACCATATCTATGGGTGGATTACGCTAGCACATCAAGGAGAACATTAGAAGCGGAGTGCTAAATGTCTCTCGGTCGAGCATCCAGATTTTTTTTCCTTGGCCCCGCCAAGGGTGAAATCTGAGCAAGTGTTATCTTCCTTTGTATCTGCATCATCCATCATCATTCATCATGGTAGCAAGTTGTGTTGCCAGGATCCTTGACACGGATATTGGTAAAATCTTGATGATTATGGAAATGCTCAAGTTCTTGAGAGCACGCGCAAGTGCTAGGTTTGATCGTCGGCATTAACTGTATAGTGCTCTCAGTTTCCTCGGCAATGCTATGACATTTTCAAACAGTGAATTCACTCTCTATTGTTGGGTTCTTCCCCAGTTACCAGAATCATTCCCAGCATTTGCATTTTGTTCCCAGCTTGCACCGCCAATGTGCCATTCTACCACGGGTCTCTTCCATTTCCGGTGGTAAGAAAATTCATCCATTACATTGTCTTCAACAAGGTAATCCACATCGTCCAAGTCCGAGTATGCCATTCTACCGACCCCCTCCAAACGATCGCTCAAGAATTGCCTTAGGCTGGTTTAAAGAGTTTCAATGATCTCTGAATCAAAGGTAATTCTTTTTGCCACTTAAGGTAATAATCTACGAATCACCCTCCTCCAGGATGTCCCGCTGTGGCATCATGGAAACTCATCTCCTCGCCATGTTGACAATCGTTTACCACCTTCTTAAGTGTGGAATTATTGTCCACCCAGTGAACCTTCGTCATCTGCTTCACTCCATTCCTATGAATGTGTGCTTCGTCTCTCAGCTCGAGAGATGTTGCTATGTCTCAATCCGAGAGTTAATCCTGAGTTGTTCGACCTTCGAGAAGATTGATCCTTCTAGAGTTCCCTTCTCCCCTCGTTGCCATGTTGGTTGGAGTTCTCAGAGCAAGACATCAAGATAATGATGGTGATCGAATCAATGTTCTTATGAAGGGCAACCTGGATCGTGAAGATTATGTTAGGTTGCGTTCCCCCTTCGTCTTACCCTACACTTGAATCTCGGGTCGAGATTCTTGTTTAGTGGGGGTGAGTTGTCACATCCCTAGTTCTGGCCTGACCTATGCTTGCTTCCATGTGTGCATCATGTTTAAAGTTCATGAAATTTGAAATGGGGATGACCAAGCCCTAGCACCAAAGCAATGCAAATAGGTTCAACTTCAAAATATTTTCAAAGAACCCAAATTGGTTTGCAAAAATGTTCATGATTAATGGAAAAGGGTGAAAACCATTTCCAGAGATGATGGATATTTTTCCAAGACATTTTTGGATTTTTGAGTAAACCATATTGTATTTGAATTGGGGCATTTAAATACTGTTAATATTTTTAAATGCTCCAACAATTCTGAAAATAGTTGAGGGCCTCTGTGATAATTCAGTTAATGCCCACAATTATTTTCAGGATTTATTAAAATGATTTGGTATTATTACTAAATCAAAACAAATAGCAAAAACTAGAAAACAGAAAGAATTAGAAAAAGGAGAGAGAGAAACCTACCTGGCCCAGCTCCTCCAGCCACTTACCTGGCGCCACCACCGGCCCAGCACGGCCCAGCCCACCGCCGCTTCCCCCCTGTCGTCTTCCTCCCTCGCCAGAAGGACAGAGGCGAGGCGTGGCGCGCGCCCGAGAGCCCTCGGCCACCTCCTGCTTCCTCCTGGGAGCCCCGGGCCTTCTACCAGCGCCACGGAGACGCCCGAAGACCCTGTTCCCTCTCCCTCACTCGCTGCTCTCCCTCCCTTCCCCTGGCTCTCTCTCTCGCGCAGCCCGAGCGGAGCTCGTCGCCGCCGTCCACTGCCACCACGGCCACCGGGCCTCCCTCGCTTCCCCGACTAGCCCACAAGCTCCGCCACTCCGTCCTCGACCCACCTCACCGAGCCACGCCCCTCCAGAAGCCCCCGAAGCGCCGCCCCGACGTTTTTCCCCTCCTCGGACCCGCCGGTCGCCGTCGCCCGATTCGTCGGCTCCGGACCGTCCCCGGCCTCGTCTCCGCCTCGAATGGATCCGCTGTGAGCCTCCGCTGCTTCTCCTGTGCTCGCCCCCTCCGTTCTCGCCCCCTAGCCCCATCTCCCACCGCGGCCGAGAGCTTCTCGCCGCCGGCCATGGCGTGACCGTGGCCACAGCCACCGCAGCTCGTTCCCGAGCCCACCATCGTGCTCAGCACGATCGCATGAACCCGTAGACACCCACAACGCCTCCTCCCGTGCTCTGTAACGCCCCCCCGAGATTGCCCGAACTCCGGCCGCCGCCTTTGAGCTCGCCGCCGTCGATATAGATCGCCCCCGGCATAACTGACTGCACCACTCGACGCGCGGGATCTTCAGCGTCACGTAGATGCCCTCCGCCGGCCATTTGGTCGCCAGGAGGAGGAATTCCGACCCCCTCCGCCGTCTCGGGCTTCACCGGCGACGAGCCGTGGACCAAGTCCGGCGGGTTTGACCCCAGTTGGACGCCCCTGACTCAATGACAGGTGGGGCCCAGCCCTGTTAGTTAATTAGGTTAGTACTAATTGAATTAGTTAAACTAATTACCCCTGCTGACACTGACAGTGGGCCCCGTGGCTATTAATTTGATTAGTTAGAGTTAATTAACTCTGTTAGTCACCTAAGTCACTGACCAGTGGGCCCCACTGGTCAGGTTTGACCCGGACCAGCCCCTGTTGACCTGCTGACGTCATGCCAACGTCATGCTGACGCAGTAAATGTTTTCTGGATTTATTTTTATTCAGAAAATTCCAGAAAATTGTATAAACTTCTAAAAATCATAGAAATTCAACCGCAACTCCAAATTAAATAATTTATATATGAAAAATTATCAGAAAAATTCAAGGAATCCATCTGTACCATTTTCATGTATGTTTGAACAATATTTGTCCTCTGTTTTGGACAAAACAAATAAAGGGCATTTAAATAATCATATATGGAGTTGGATTTTGAATCATGTATTCAAACCAACTTCATTTAAATCATAGCTAGGTGCATTAGCCCAAAACACATTCATATTGCCATGTCATAGCATGCGTCATATTGTGCATTGCATTGATTGTGTTCTTCCTTGTTTGTCGGTAATTGTCCCCTCTCGATAGACGTGTACCGGCGATGTGATTGATGACACCGATGAAGAATTATACTATCTTCAGAAGTGCCAGGTAAGCAAAACACCCTTGTTCATTCCGATATAATCCCACTCTCTCGCTCCTGCTCTCTTTTACTGCATTAGGACAACAACGATTCATCTGTTACTTGCTGCGGTAGCTGAACCCCTTTATCCTTTGCATGACCTGTCATTGCCACAGTAAATAGATGAAACCCACTAGCATGAGTAGTAGTTGTTTGAGCCCTGATGTGCCTACTCATTCATGCTTGTTTGTCATGCCTGCTACTACTTAGAGATGAGTCAGGTCTGATTCATCGGGGATGAATCAGAGGCGTGTGAACTTGTCCTACTGTGTGTGAGCTAAGTGTGTGAACACGATTTGGTAAAGGTAGCGGTGAGAGGCCATGTACGAGTACATGGTGGGTTGTCTCATTGCAGCCGTCCTCAGGAACTGAGTTCTGTGTTTGTGATCCATGACCAGCTACTACCACACATTGGAATGCTTAAGTGCCCCTCTCAACTTATTAATCAACATGATCTCTATCCAGGAGTTGCAACTAGTTTCTGGTGTTTGTAGGTAGTGTTAGTAGTCTACCAAGTGGCACCCGGTACAGGTGGGCTTGGGACAGACTAGGCACAGTGGCCCGGTGTACCAAGTGGCACCCGGATGGTGGGCTTGGGAACCCTGCTCACATCGTTTGGGGCCGTGAGCGACACCCCGGCCGGATCTCCTTGTGGATGGAACCCGAATAGGCGATAAACCTGGATTAGAGACTTGTTTGGTTAGTCAGGTCGTGGCCGACTCCCTCGCCCGGCTTCCGCTTGAAGGTTGCCAAGGTACATGACGTGTACAGGGCGATAAGTGGCGGGAGCGTGTGTGAAGAAGTACACCCCTGCAGGGTTATCATTATCTATTCGAATAGCCGGATTCCTCGGATATGGAAACTTGGACCCCTTGCATAGTTCATAGACAAGTGAAAGTGGATACTCTAAAATACGCAAGATAAGCGTGAGTGCTATGGATGGCGTTCTCGTAGGGAGACGGGAGCGGATCCATAGTGGTGTATTGATATGGTGAATATGTGGACTCGTGTGCACCACCTCAAAAGAGTTACTTGCAGTCGTAGTTCAGGATAGCCACCGAGTCAAAGCTGGCTTGCTGCAGTTAAACTCCACCATCCCCTTTGTTGATAATGATGCATATGTAGATAGATCTGATGTAAGTCTTGCTGGGTACATTTGTACTCACGTTTGCCTATTTTATGTTTTTGCAGAGAGACTTCAGTCTCACTAGTAGTTCCGCGTGGACTTCGACGTTTAGCTTGTTACCTCAGCTACGATCTTGTGCCCTCGGCAGGATCTGGTAGATAGTCAGGCTTCTCAGCCTTTTTCATTTATAGATGTCTGTACTCAGACATGATAGCTTCCGCTTGTGCTTTGACTTGTATGCTCTGAATGTTGGGTCATGAGACCCATGTTTGTAATATCTCGCTCCTCGGAGCCTAATGAATAAATACTTGAGTCGTAGAGTCATGTTGTGATGCCTTGTTGTATTTGCACATATCGAGCATATTGTGTGTATGATTGAAATGCTTGGTATGTGTTGGATCTGACTATCTAGTTGTTTATCTTTAGTAGCCTCTCTTACCGGGTAATGTCTACTAGTGTTTTCCACTGAGCCATGGTAGCTTGCTACTGCTCCGGAACACTTAGGCTGGCCGGCATGTGTCCTTCTTCGTTCCTGTGTCTGTCCCTTCGGGGAAATGTCACGCATTGGTACCGGAGCCCTGTTAGCCCGCTACAGCCCGGTTTACCGGAGTCCTGCTAGCCCAGTGCTACAGCCTGGACCCACTTGCTGATGACCGACACGTTCGATGCTGGGTCATGGATGCCTGTCCCTGTAAGTCTGTGCCACTTTGAGTTTACGACTACTCATGTCAGCCCGGGCTCCTTATCATATGGATGCTAGCGACACTATCATATACGTGTGCCAAAAGGCGCAAGCGGTCCCGGGCAAAGGTAAGGTGACACCCGTGGGAATACCGTGCGTGAGGCCGCAAAGTGATATGAGGTGTTACATGCTAGATCGATGTGGCATTGAGTCGGGGTCCTGACACGGCTTTTGTCCGGCCCAGGCGTGGATAGCGCCCCAAATTCGGCCTTCCGAAGACTAGGGGCTTCGCCGAAATTTAAAATTATAGAATTCTATGGCTAAGTGAGAGTGTTCAAGCATTATAAGTCCGGTTGCCTTGTTCGCTGTGTTGAGCGCCTCCCTAGATGGACCCAAAAATGGGAACAAGAGTGCTCAAGTTTATCCCGAACACCCCAGCACTCGTGGCATGGGGGCTGAAGCCGACGACTTGCCATCTCTCAGATTTGATAAACAGCCGCACAAAAGGTAATATTTTAAATTAACAAGCGTTGCTTAGCGCATATGAACTAAGTTTTCAGCGCACATGATAACAAAATCCGAGTCTACTCAAATATTACATCTTTGGAGCACTCACCTGCAATAGTGCGGGCACCCTTCAGGACACTCTTATAATACATCTCGGGCGTGCGGTGCTCCTTGCCCTGCGGTGGCGGGTCCGTCACAAGCTTCTGGGCATCCATCTTGCCCCAGTGCACCTTTGCACGGGCAAGGGCTCGACGGGCACCTTCAATACAGGCGGAGTGCTTGATGACTTCAACCCACGGGCACGCATCCACCAGCCGCCGCACCAGGCCGAAGTAGCTCCCAGGCATGGCCTCCTTAGGCCACAGCCGAACTATGAGGCCCTTCATGGCCTGTTCGGCCGCCTTGTGGAGCTCGACCAGCTGCTTCAGCTGGTCGCTAAGGGGCACCGGATCTCCGGCCTCAGCATACTGAGACCAGAAGACCTTCTCTGTCGAGCTCCCCTCCTCGGCCCGGTAGAACGCGGCAGCATCGGACACGCTGCAAGGAAGATCTGCGAACGCTCCTGGAGAGCTCCGAATTCGGGTAAGCAACAGGTAATTAACACTCACATGCTTACTTTGCATGAAAAATGCCTTACCCGCTGCTATTTTCTTCAACGCCTCGATTTCTTGGAGGGCCTTGTAGGCTTCGGCCTTAGCGGCTTTGGCACTCTCAAGAGGCGTTGCAAGCTCAGACTCTCGAGTCTTCGAGTCACGCTCCAGGCTCTCATGTTTTTTCACGAGATCCTGGAGCTCTTGCTGTACCTACACCACCTGTGCCTCCTGCTTCTCTCGCTCGGTGCGCTCCGCGGCCGCATTGCATTCGGCCGCGGCCACCGCCTCTTTCAGGGTCGCCACCTCGTTAGTGGCCCCTGCAATAGCACGTTATCCTTGTCATTCTTCTTGCAACCAAAATCCTATTCTGTAAGGTACAATTTTAATAAGGTGTTACTCACCTTCTTTGTCCTCGAGCTGCTTCTTGGCACGGCTGAGCTCGTTCTCGGACCGCTCGAGGTTTTGCTTCAAAGTATTGACCTCCGCAGTCAGTGCGGCAGAGGTCAGCAGTGCAGCCTGCAATCCCATATTGACATATTTTTTATGACTCCTGCGTATATATTTTAAGATCCTCAGTCCGGCTTTTCCGAACATCGAACCGAGCATCAGGGGCTACTGTCTATGCGGTACTATTTTACATTTATCAAAATTCTTACCTCAAAGCCTGTTAGAAGGCTGCTGCAGGCTTCGGTCAGCCCGCTCTTGGCGAGCTGAACCTTCTGAATCACCGCACTCATAACAGTGTGGTGTTCCTCTTCGATGGAGGCGCCATTGAGCGCCTCCAGCAAGCTATCCGGCGCCTCTGGTTGGACGGAGGCTGCCAGCGTCACGGTCTTGCCCTTCTTACGAAGGGGCCGCCCTCCGGACTCCGGAGCCACTATGGGATCCGGAGCCGAGTCCGGTGCAAAGTCCGGGAGGTTGTCCTGCGACACCTCCGGGGCCTCCTCCTCCTGGCGAGTCCCTTCCCGGGATCCCACCTCGACATCGTCCGTGTCACGGGGGGTGGAGGCGGTCGGAAGAGAATCCATATCCGACGCACCTAACGACCCGCTCGACGAAGCAGGAAGATCGTCCTTGGGTGGACTACAGGGTTGTATGCGGCATTAGAAAGATATTGTGTGGCAAAAAAGAAAAACCATGAAGTTATTCGGGAGTCCCGATACTCACGATCTAGCCAGGGGCTTGGCCCTTGGAGGCTAACCCTCATCGTCGTCACTGGCGTTGGCAGAGCAGTCCGAGGGAAGAGTTTTTCCCTTCTTGGACCCTTCGGCCTCCCTCGTTGGGGAGGCCTTCCTTTTCTTCCCTCCCCCCACTGGGGGAGAGGCTTTCTTCTTCTCCTCCTCACCTTGGTGAGAGGAGTCGGCCTCGGAGTCGTCATCCGATAGCACCTGAAAACGGGAACTCTTCCGAGTCACCGTGGCCTTCTTCTTGGCCTTCTTCTCCGGCACCACGTGGGGTGCCAGAGCCAGCAGCCCCGTTAGGCGGGCGTCCGCTGGGTCCTCTGGTAATGGGCCGGACAGATAGTCTGTTCGGCCTTCTTCAGCCAGCCCTGTCAAAGGAAAGAGAGTTTAGATCCCGCATAGTGTCAAACTATGGAAAACAAGCATCCCGTAAAGGACAAAGTCGCTTACCTCGTCAGCTGGACACTGCAAGCTGAATCCGCGATCTTCAGTAGCGGATGCGGGAGTCTCGGCGCCCTTGAACAGCACCTTCTAGACATCTTCGTACGTAGTGAAGAGCCCGCTCAAAGTCTGGTGCTGCGCCGGATCGAACTCCCACATGTTGAATCCCCGTCGTTGGCACGGGAGAATCTGGGGAATGAGCATGACCTGGACTATGTTGACGAGCTTGAGCTTCTTGTGCACTAGCTTTTGAATATAGGCTTGGAGTCCGGTCAGCTCCTCCGAATCACCCCAAGTCCGGCCGCTCTCTTTCCAGGAGGTGAGCCGTGTGGGGATGCCAGATCTGAATTCGGGGGCCACTGCCCATTCAGGGTCACGCGGCTCGGTGATGTAGAACCACCCCCATTGCCACCCCTTGACAGTTTCCACGAAAGTACCCTAAAGCCAAGTAACGTGGGACATCCTGCCCACCATGGCGCCTCCGCACTCCGCTTGGCTGCCCTTCACAACCTTCGGCTTGACACTGAAGGTCTTGAGCCACAAGCCGAAGTGGGGCTGGATGCAGAGGAAGGCCTCACACACGACGATAAACGCCGAGATGTTGAGGATGAAATTCGGGGCCAGATCATGGAAATCCAGGCCGTAGTAGAACATGAGCCCATGGACAAAGGGATGGAGTGGGAAGCCCAGTCCGCGGAGGAAATGGGGAAGAAATACTACCCTCTCATGGGGCCTTGGGTTGGGGATGAGCTCTCCCTCGTCGGGGAGCCGGTGCGCGATGTTGCTGGACAAATATCCGGCGCTGCGCAGCTTCTGGATCTGCCCCTCCGTGACGGAGGAGGCCATCCACTTGCCTCCCGCTCCGGACATAGTTGGAGGAGGTTGAGGTGAGATGTGCGGACTTGGGTGCTGGAGCTCGAGTTTGCAGAGATGGATAAGCCAAGGAGGAAGAAGGCGCAGGTAAAAGGGTTGGATCTTTATCCCCTTATATGGGCGGACGAAAACATGCGTCCCCACCGGCCTGATAAAACTTGCTTATCCCCCAAGCGCCACAATCAATGGCGCGGTTGGGTTACCCACGTCCGTATTGATGGGAATCCCGGAATAAGGGGAACACGATCTCTGCTTCGACAAGACGTGCCAAGGAAACCGCTTCGCTAAACGCGCTGAGGTGGTACAATAAAAACAATTCGAGTAAAGGCTTGGTAGTGGTGTGACATCACGCCACCAAATACTTCAGCAGATTGAACTTGTGTAAATATTATTCTCTCTATGGTGGTATGTGGAATTTGTTTTGCAGAGCCGGACACTATCCTGGTGTTCACAATCTTCCATAAATTATTTGGAGGAGGAACCCGCCTTGCAATGCCGAAGACAATATGTGCGCCGGACTCGTCATCATTGAAGCCTGGTTCAGGGGCTACTGAGGGAGTCCTGGACTAGGGGGTGTCCGGATAGCGGAACTATCATCATCGGTCGGACTCCAAGACTATGAAGATACAAGATTGAAGACTTCGTCCCGTGTCCGGATGGGACTTTCCTTGGCGTGGAAGGCAAGCTAGGCGATACGGATATGGGGATCTCCTACCATTGTAACCGACTCTGTGTAACCCTAGCCCTCTCTGTTGTCTATATAAACCGGATGGCTTTAGTCCGTAGGACGAACAACAATCATACCATAGGCTAGCTTCTAGGGTTTAGCCTCCTTGATCTCGTGGTAGATCTACTCTTGTAACACACATCATCAATATTAATCAAGCAGGACGTAGGGTTTTACCTCCGTCAAGAGGGCCCGAACCTGGGTAAAACATCGTGTCCCTTGTCTCCTGTTACCATCCGCCTAGACGCACAGTTCGGGACCCCCTACCCGAGATCCGCCGGTTTTGACACCGACACCCGTGATCACCTCCCGAGTGATCACGGTCCAATAGTATAGCAAGGTAGACTGACAAGAATGTAGGGCCAATGATGATAAACTAGCATCCTATACTAAGAATTTAGGATTGCGGGTAAGGTATCAATGACTGTAGCAACAATGACAGGCTATGCATCAGAATAGTATTAACGGAAAGCAGTAACATGCTACACTACTCTAATGCAAGCAGTATAGAGAAGAATAGGCGATATCTGGTGATCAAGGGGGGGGGATTGCCTGGAAGCTCTATTGTACAGGGAGAAGGGTCGTCAGTGACGTAGTCGTACTCGATGACATCAGAGCCGGTCTCGGGGTCTACCGGAGAAGAAGAGGGGGGAAGAAACAGTAAATACGGAGCAAACAAAGCATCACAAAACATAATGAGGCAATACGCGGTGCTAGGTATGCCCTAACGCGGTAGTAAGTGATACCGACGAAGGGGGGAAACATCCGAGAATGTATTCCCGGTGTTTCGCATTTTCGGACAGATGAACCGAAGGGGAAAAGTTGCGTGTTTGCTATGCTAGGGATGTATGGCGGACGAACAGGCTGCGTCCGGATTCGTCTCGTCGTTCTGAGCAACTTTCATGTACAAAGTATTTTCATCCGAGTTATGGATTATTTTATATTAATTTTCAAAGATTTAAATAGTTATTTGGAATTCCCTGAAAATTGGCTAAGTATGAGAAATCCTCAGTTTCAAACATCACTTGGCTGTTTTCCAAAGGCTATAACTGTAGTTCTCTCCATCCTATGGCTTAGTGCCCTTTACCAATTTTTATCATCTTTCCATGATGTACATGAAAGTTTCAAGGTCATCTACATTAGTGCCCATTTGCCTGTCCAAATCTTCCTTTGAACAGTGCTACTGGATGTCAATTCCAGAATCTGTTTTTCAGTTCTTCCAGTTAACAGAACATAGACTTTTGTCATTTTTATAGAAATTAATCTAGGAAACTTTTAAATTTGGTCCAATGGAAAGAATTGAACCCTGCCAAGTGTACTACACACCCATATAAGTTTTATCTATGTTCAAGCTTGTTTTGCTGTTGTTTTGAGGTTGTTCAGGGGGCTAACCAATGCTGTTTTATAAAAGCTAGCAGCTGCTACAGTAACTAAATGTTACTGTAGCAGCACTTCACTAGTAGCAGGCAGCGAGCAACGCAACAGCGGCAACCAGAGGCGGACGCGGCTGAAGGTGGGCATGGCCACATTCAACACACACACACACACACACACATAGAATGCACGCACACATGCGCGCATGGCCGCTCGGCCATGGCCGGCCATGGCCAACCACAGGAGCAGCCAGCAGGGAGGCGAGGCCACGCGCCGGACGAGGGCAAGGCAGCACGGCACGTGGCCAGGGGAGTGTGGGTAGCGGTGGTTATAGTCGCGGCCGAGTGCGGCAGCGGGAGGCCGAGGCGCGACCTGGGGCGGGTGTGTGAGTGAGGGAGCAAGGCAGAGGCAACGTGAGTGGAGCACCGGCCATGGCGACTTCTAGCGCGAGATGGCAATGACGAGCACGGCGGCTAGAGGATGCAGATCGAGGGGGAGGCAGAGGGGAAAGGCGCGCCAGCTGACATTGTTGACAGGAAGAGGCTCGGGGAGGCGCGGGATGTAGTGAAGACGACGAATCCGTCGATGGCGTCGCGGTGGCCGGAGGTAGAGGACGAGGTGGTCGATGGCGACGTTGCGGCGGCTCCTCAGCCTTGACCCATGGACGATGACGCTAAAGAGGACCACGCCGGAGCTGCTGGACACATTTAGTATGATATTAAGTAGAAAAGCCTCTAGGTGAGGGGAGAGAAATTTTCATGACATTATCCATACAACGGTGTTTGGATAATTGATAAAGAAACATTTAGCATTGGGCTTTAAATGTTCTTGTTGAAACATCGGAGTACCATAGACATGCTTCGAGATAGCATTGACATGGTCAACAGGTGAAGATCAGACTTTGGAAACAAAAAGGATCCATCAGGAACAACTTATAGAATAAGTCTTACAATTTCCTCATGGAAGAATGGATAACCTTGCTAAAAAGGAAATTATAACAGTAGGTCCTCCTGCCAGGTGTGCTGGGCATGACATCACCTTACCGGGTCATATAAAGACCGATGTTATAACTCTTGGAAATATGTTCCAACCATCATATCTGACCGAGGTTCAGATCCGATTGGTGTCAGGATACCTCTGACTTAGTATGCCTGAGAAGAAAAGGTGCAACACAATTGACGAGATGACAATGTAAGATTCTCGGGAAATGAACTATGAAGTGATTTCTGTTAACAAGAGTTCATCATTAACCCAAGGAGAGGACAAGGAGGTGTCTAGTGAACTCAACGGCAATTCATCGAGATTTCCAAAAGATGGATTTCCACAATTAAGTGAACAAGGAGATAACATTTGTCAGATCAAATGATATAAGGAAGTATGCTCGAGGAAAACATACACAATTAAACGTTGGTTGAAAGGTGTGCCCAAAATATGGGTTGGGTTGCACGACCAATGTCAGAAAGGTGATTCAATAAGCCATAGTCGTAGAATGAAACTATAGACCAATAACTTCAAAGCAAGAGGGTTGCTCGAAGTGTAGAATTTACACATCACAGACCATTTGTCGGTATTCCGGTTAGAAACATCATGGGGACCAAGAAAAGAATGGTGATGTTAATAAGTATCACTGGTATCAAGAATTCTTAAGGGTGGTGAATTTCTCACAACATTAAGGACATAAGAGATGTTAATGTTCCAAGGTAAAGAATAACAATTACTGGATAGCAAGGAACTCAAGGTATAACACCAAACACGAACAAGCTTGTGTTGGTGGGAAGGCAATAAAGTGGTCGATGATAACGCAGATCATCAAGGGCAAGGATAGTATTTCTCATCATGAACTCATTTGGTATCCTGGAAGAGCTGATAAGGTTGATGATGATCACGACACACTTTGTCGAGAGATTTCAAGATGTAATCAATTGGCGATGACATCAAGTCAAATGAATGGCGAAGCTAAAGGTTATTGGAACCAAGGGTACGACACAAACTCGAAATCAAGTTTGATGTTCAAGGTCAAATGATATGACGAGGAAGATCGATGTAAGATTAGCTCACCGTCGAAGTTTGTGCTCCGGGAAGGACCAAGTAGCACAATTAAAATTAGCACGGTAAGGATGTAGCCGAACAGGCTAGAAATGACGCGATCGGGTACAAACTCGTACTTAAAGAAGATTATCAAAAGTTGTTGAACCGTAGTGCAGACTCGGTTCAGTTATCGGTTCCTTTGAGTGTTTAATAACTCAGAGCCCATGAAAACTGTAATCAGTGAGAATGTAGTACTTGATGAAGAACTCATAAGAAGTTATGCAGTTCCAAGATAATCTCGAGATACCAGGGGGTAATACTCGAAGACGGATCAAAGTAGAGGTTTGACTGGGGTATTGATCCGCAGAAGACAAATGTTTAAACTTGCCCGAGAAATGGCAACAAAGAAGAACAATATGGTCGAAACCATAACTACAAGGGGTCCAATTTAATGACACCGAAAGAATTACTCGAATGAGTAAATATTTGCCAAGAAGCTTCCATGATAAGTTCCAAATCGGGTCCATGGGCATGAATGCAGAGTTCAAGGTCGACTCCCACTTCTCCAATGCATACCCTTTCATTCACTTCTCGCTTTCGATGAAGTTGTAGTGTTGAAATATTATCTGGCAAAACACCAGAAGAGTATGAATCGTGAAAACTCTCGGGTGCATACGGTTAGGGAAGGCATAGGTTCAACCCATAGGGGCATCTTAGGAACATATACCACAAACATCAGGAGTAATTATCACCAGCTCGAAAGTAGATCATGGTTGACAAAGCAAAGGATACAATTTACCAAAGGCATTATATACCCGTGGAAAATCTCACAAGGTTATTGAATATGAAGGACGATGTCGGATGAAATCCAACAATGGATCGGGCGATCCACAACGGAGCTGATGTGAGTATCGGTACTCCAGAAAGAATGCACGGGCATCATATTATAGAACATCGGAATAATTCGATGCTTAGATAACAAAGGAATTATGATTTCCAAAACAAATTATCAGAAGCAGACGCTCTGATCAAGGATGGATAAGTTGGATAGACCAGAGGCACAATTGACGACAAATAGTTTGGTCGAGAACCAGCTCATGTTCAAAATGACGTCTGAGCCGGAAAAATAATTTAGAAGGGTTGATAGATGATTGTGTGCATTCGCACACATGTTGAATCAATAGGATCAAAATGAAAGTGTCAAAAGATACTAGTGAATATTGCTAGTGATATGGGAGCATCCATAATGTAAGCATTCAAGTATTTGCAGAGCAATAGTTTGAAGAGGATGCTTAGAAGGTCGGATAGTATTTCAGAGTATCTTATGAAGCATATGAACAACTGGGGATGAACAAATACTCAATAAGTGCGAGGAATTTTCAATAGGGATATTCATGTGGTAAAGAACTGCAAGGCAGTAAGCTTAAAGGATTTCCGAAACAACGAAGAGCAATTTAGGGCATCTTGTAATAACAAGAGGAACTGAGGATGAAGGTATGAACGACAACTGTAGGTAGTTATCCATAAGGGTATATCGGTGGTAGGGGATTGTAAAGTCGGTGGACACAAGGGTCTCGGGAAAACCTCAGAGAGTATCTTCGGAATCTTCTGGTGCAGCAAGCGATCAACTGGAGTGAGGAGCTCTTCGGGAGAAAGTATTTTCGAGAACCTAAAGTTAGTCTTTTTAGCAAAATCATTTGACCCGAATAGAAGAAAGATCAGAGTCCCAGAGTATAGACAAGGAGTAAAAGATCCTAATACCACCCAATGGCGACATGGGCCCGTAAGCCACACAGCCATGTTAGTAAAAGTTTTTCAATGACTAGACTCGACTTCGGCCAAGGAGTGTGGAAGGGGGATTCCTACAGGCAGTCGGCTCTGATACCAACTTGTAACGCCCCCGATTCAATCGTACACTAATCATGCACGCAAACATGTACAATCAAGATTAGGGACTCACGGGAAGATATCACAACACAACTCTAAAACATAAACAAGTCATATAAGCATCATATTACAAGCCAGGGGCCTCGAGGGCTCGAATACAAGTGCTCGACATAAACAAGTCAGCGGAAGCAACAATATCTGAGTACAGACATTAGTTAAACAATTTTTCCTTAAGAAGGCTAGCACAAACTGGGATACAGATTGAAAGAGGCGCAGGCCTCCTGCCTGGGATCCACTAAACTACTCCTGGTCGTCGTCAGCGGCATGCACGTAGTAGTAGGCACCTCCAGTGTAGTAGGAATCATCGTCGACGGTGGCGTCTGGCTCTAGGGCTCCAGCATCTAGTTGCGACAACCAGGTAGAACGGAAAGGGGAAAAGAGGGAGAAAAGCAACCGTGAGTACTCATCCAAAGTACTCGCAAGCAAGGAGCTACACTACATATGCATGGGTATATGTGTAAAGGGCCATATCGGTGGACTGAACTGCAGAATGCCAGAATAACAGGGGGATAGCTAATCCTGTCGAAGACTACGCTTCTGGCAGCCTCCGCCTTGCAGCATGTAGAAGAGAGTAGAGTGAAGTCCTCCAAGTAGCACCGCATAGCATAATCCTACCCGGTGATCCTCCCCTCGTCGCCCTGTGGAAAAGCGATCACCGGGTTGTCTGTGGAACTTGTCTGGGTGTGTTTTATTAAGTATCCATTTCTAGTTGTCATAAGGTCAAGGTACAACTCCGGGCCGTCCTTTTACCGAGGGACACGGCTATTCGAATAGATAAACTTCCCTGCAAGGATGCACCATATAACCCAACACGCTCAATCCCAATTGGCCGGACACACTTTCCTGGGTCATGCCCGGCCTCGGAAGATCAACTCATCGTAGCCCCACCTAGGCACAACAGAGAGGTCAGCACGCCGGTCTAAATCCTATGCGCAGGGGTCTGGGCCCATCGCCCATTGCACACCTGCATGTTGCGTGCGCGGTCGGAAGCAGACCTAGCAACCTCCATTACAAAGGAAGTCACGTTACGCGGTCCAATCCGGCGCGCGCCGCTCTGTCGCTGACGTCACGAAGGCTTCGGCTGATACCACGACGTCGAGTGCCCATATCTTTCCCGCGTAGTTGGTTAGTGCGTATAGGCCAGTGGCCAGACTCAAATCAAATACCAAGATCTCGTTAAGTGTGTTATTATGAAATAACCGCAGACGCCGACCAGGGCCAGGCCCACCTGTCTCCCAGGTGGTCTCAACCCGCCCTGTGGCTCCGCCACAAAGATCCACACAGAGGGCCGTCAGGACAAAGGTCCTTTCAGCCCCCAATCAGTGAATCACTCGCGGGTACTCCTCGAGCCGACCCGACTTTAGTCACCATCTGTAGTATGTATATATGTATAGTATTATACCCGTGATCACCTCCCGAGTGATCACGGCCCAATAGTATAGCAAGGCAGACTGACAAGAATGTAGGGACAACGATGATAAACTAGCATCCTATACTAAGCATTTAGGATGGCGGGTAAGGTATCAATGATTGTAGCAACAATGACAGGCTATGCATCAGAATAGGATTAACGGAAAGCAGTAACATGCTACACTACTCTAATGCAAGCACTATAGAGAAGAATAGGCGATATCTGGTAATCAAGGGGGGGGGCTTGCCTGGAAGCTCTGTTGTACAGGGAGAAGGGTCGTCGGTGACGTAGTCGTACTCGGTGACATCAAAGCCGGTCTCGGGGTCTACCGGAGAAGAAGAGGGGGGAAGAAACAGTAAATACGGAGCAAACAAAGCATCACAAAACATAATGAGGCAATACGCGGTGCTAGGTATGCCCTAACGTGGTAGTAAGTGATACCGACGAAGGGGGGAAACATCCGGGAATATATTCCCGGTGTTTCATGTTTTCGAATAGATGAACCGGAGGGGAAAAGTTGCGTGCTTGCTATGCTAGGGATGTGTGGCGGACGAACGGGCTGCGTATCTGGATTCGTCTCGTCGTTCTGAGCAACTTTCATGTACAAAGTATTTTCATCCGAGTTATGGATTATTTTATATTAATTTTTAAAGATTTAAATAGTTATTTGGAATTCCCTGAAAATTGGCTAAGTCTGAGAAATCCTCAGTTTCAAACATCACTTGGCTGTTTTCTGAAGGCTATAACTGTAGTTCTCTCCATCCTATGGCTTAGTGCCCTTTACCAATTTTTATCATCTTTCCATGATGTACATGAAAGTTTCAAGGTCATCTACATTAGTGCCCATTTGCCTGTCCAAATCTTCGTTTGACAAGTGCTACTGGTTGTCAATTCCAGAATCTGTTTTTCAGTTCTTCCAGTTAACAGAACATAGACTTTTGTCATTTTTATAGAAATTAATCTAGGCAACTTTTGAATTTGGTCCAGTGGAAAGAATTGAACCCTGCCAAGTGTACTACATGCCCATATAATTTTTATCTATGTTCAAGCTTTTTTTGCTGTTGTTTTGAGGTTGTTCAGGGGGCTAACCAATGCTGTTTTATAAAAGCTAGCAGCTGCTACAGTAACTGAATGTTACTGTAGCAGCGCTGCACTAGTAGCAGGCAGCGAGCAACGCAGCAGCGGCAGCCGGAGGCGGGCGAGGCCAGAGGCGGACGCGGCCGGAGGTGGGCATGGCCACACTCAACACACACACACACACAGAATGCACGCACACATGCGCGCATGGCTGCTCGGCCATGGCCGGCCATGGCCAACCACAGGAGCAGCAAGCGGGGAGGCGAGGCCACGCGCGGGACGGGGGCAAGGCAGCACGGCGCGTGGCCAGGGGAGTGTGGGTAGCGGCGGCTACATGCGCGGCCGAGTGCGGCAGCGGGAGGCCAGGGCGCGACCTGGGGCGGGTGTGTGAGTGAGGGAGCAAGGCAGAGGCAACGTGAGTGGAGCGCCGGGCATGGCGACTTCTAGCGCGAGATGGCAACGACGAGCACGGCGGCTAGAGGATGCAGATCGAGGGGGAGGCAGAGGGGAAAGGCGCGCCAGCTCACATCATTGACGGAAAGAGGCTCGAGGAGGCGCGGGATGCAGTAAAGACGACGAATCCATCGATGGCGTCGCGGTGGCCGGAGGTAGAGGACGAGGTGGTCGATGGCGATGTTGCGGCGGCTCCTCAACCTTGACCCATGGACGACGAAGCTGAAGAGGACCACGCCGGAGCTGCCGGACACATTGACGGGGCGCGGGGACAGCGGTGGCCGCGGGATCGAGCGGCGCACGGCAACGGCGGCGTCGGGCGGAATACAGAGGGAGAGAGCGAGTGAGGGAGTGGGAGTGAGTGGATACTAGGGTTCGCTAAGGGGTCGATGAGGCTCTTATCCCCTCAGGGCACCCGTGGATGGCCAACGCGTGGAGGATCCACGCCGTGGACGCTGTGAGTGCGGCCAGAGAGCTCTCTGTGAGCAGTAGGAAGAAGAGGGATAGGTGAGCTGGGTTGGGTACTGTAGCCATGGGCTACAGTGCACAGTGCAACCTTCTCTCTTTTTTTTGTTTATTTTCTTTACATTTTGTTTTAGTTTTAGTTAAATTTACACCTAGCATCTAAATTGGTATCTCAATTTAGTCCACGGTTAGAAAATGTCTAGTCCCCAAATAAATTAGTTTGATATTTTACTAATTACGAAAGGTATTTAAATAATTATTTTTGATACCGTTTTTATTATTTTGGTGCATCTAGATATAGGTTTCTTCATCATAATTATATACACATTATTTGGCACAACCCAAACTTTTTAGTTTTATTGTTCGAAAACTTTTGTTGTTTGCCTTTAATTCAATTTGAATTTAAATCGTTTTGAACTAACGCGAGATTATCAACAGTAATCCGAGGTGACGTGGCATCATTAGCAGGGAATTATTGTAGTCTAATTATCCGGGCGTCACATCCTCGTCACTATCCCCCTTGTCCTCAACTTTGTCTGACTCCTTTTCCTTATCCTTGGACTGTTTCCCCTGGAACTGCTGTATCAGAAGTCGACACTGTCGAGTGGTATGCTTCGGGTAAATGAAATTACCCTCTTCATCTTTCTTCGTGTGGATGTGACACGACAAATCCATCACATCATTTCCTTGTTTATCCTTCACTTTCTTGGGGTTCCAAGGCCCTTTGGGCTTCCCTTTGAACTTTCCTTGAGTCACGGCCAAGGTTTCTCCAGGAGCAGCTGGCTCGGCTTTCCGCTTTTGCTTCCGACTAGAGTTACCTCCTCCGGTTTCCTGGGCGACTGACTTGTGCTTGCCGCGCCGGAGCCGATCCTCTTCCTCACCATTAGCATATTTGGTGGCTATCTCCATCATTCGACTCAGAGACATGTCTCCAGTTCGACCGAATTTCAGGCTTAGCTCTCTGTACTTAACGCCTTCCCTGAAGGCGCAGACTACCTGGTGATCAGATACATTCTCTGCTGTGTGATGCAACGTGATCCATCTCTGGATGTAATCTCTCAAAGTCTCATTCGACTTCTGCACACAAGATTGCAGCTCTGTCAGTCCTGCTGGTCGCTTGCATGTTCCTTCGAACGTTCTGACAAACACTCGAGAGAGGTCTTCCCACGTGTAAATGTTGCTGGGTGTCAGCTGGTTCAGCCATGCCCTGGCTGATCCCTCCAATATAAGAGGCAGATGTTTCATGGCCACCTCGTCATTTCCGGCACCGATCTGGACAGCCACTCAATAGTCCTCAAGCCAAGTATCGGGCTTAGACTCACCGTTGAACTTACTGACTCCAGTCGCCAACCTGAAGTTGGGAGGAATCACTACGGCTCTGATGGCTCTGCTGAAACACTCTGGTCCGGAGACATGTACTCGGCTGTTGGTGGGTACATCTCTGTCGTGAACCTCTCTGTGAGCTCTGTTCCGGTCGACTAGACCTTGAACGATGATGGATCTCGCATCAAAGCCTGGTTCCATGGGGTCGATTGGAATTCTTCGCCCGCCACTATGCTGGCGTCTATCATCCCGCTGTCGAGGTACGTAGGATCCACCCCTAAGGGGAGGGGTGGGCACTCGATGTCGATCATCGCGACCGAATCGGTGATCATACTGCTCACGGTTCCTGTACTGATCGTGCTGGTCTCCACACCCTTCACGCCTCGGGGCGATCTAGGGCTATGAGCCAACTGGACCGTATTCGCAGCCACGGATTTACTGTGAATCCTGTTCCGCGACTGTGATACAGCTGAATTTTGATCTCCTGCTGCCCGGAGCAAATCTCTAATCTGCATCAAGCCTCTGCCAGCCTCTGACTGGGAAGGCTCAATTGATTCTGCTATACGGGCTGTAGCTGCTAAATTCTGAATCGGAGTTCGATATACCTGAGTCGGAGGTTGGAAGAGCTGACGTCGATTGGAATCTGGGACCCATTGCCGCGCACGGTCGTCGAGTGCTCGCTGAAGGTTCTCCAGTCGAGTGCGCTCAGCCAGGTTGGCTAAGCGCGCGTCCTCTAAGGCACGAGCCTCAAGGGTTTCTCCAACGATAGGAGTGTGAAGGGAATCCATGTTCCGGCGGCGAAGTTCTTCCCTCTGCAGCGAATTGAGGGACTCGGGAAGGTATTCCTCATGGGAGTGCAACGAATCGCCTCCGCCATTACCTCCCTCGGCACCGGGAAAGCTGTGGGGACCGTGTGGACCATTGACCATCAAGACCTCCGCCCCTGGATCACTGCTGTCGCACTCGGATACAGTCTCTGCGAAGCCAGTCGACAGGTCAAACAGGCCGTAGAGAGATTCGTCGGGCTCGATTGCCGCGACATGGGCGATGGTCGACTGGCGAGCCACCGCGTGCCTCACCCACTGCTGAAGCCTCGACCGACCGGAGCGGTTGCGCCGGTGGGAAGCGGGGAGGGAGGATGACACAAAAACCGGTCGATACTGGGTCGACGGTTGCCGTAGGAGGACGCCGCGGCACGCGCGAAAGTGCGTCGCGCCGCGGACCGGGAGCGCATCGACGTCGAGCGGAGCCTCCTGAAGCCAGGCAGAGTCGTCGGCGACGAACGTGAGTGCGCCGAGACGGATCTCGCGGTCCTCAACCAAAACTTCGCCTGAAACCATGATGAAGGAGATCGGAAAAAATTGCAACTTCTCCAATAAGTCGCTAAGACACCTGCCCCATGGTGGGCGCCAACTGTCGTGGTTCTAAGTCTGACAGTAGTGTAGGGGGGTACTAAAGAAGAGGCAAGATCCTAGCTATGGAGTAGTTGTATACGCAAAGGTTTTGCGAGTTCAGGCCCTTCTCGGAGGAAGTAACATCCCTACGTCTCGGTGCCCGGAGGCGGTCGACTGGATTTTATGCGTGAGAGTTACAGGGGTGCGAACCCTTCTGCCTGTGGAGGGGGGTGGCTTATATAGAGTGCGCCAGGACCCCAGCCAGCCCACGTAGTGAAGGGTTCAATGTACATAAAGGCCTGGCGTTACTGGTAACGTCTTACATAAAGTGGTATCATGGCCATAAAGACTACTTAATAACAGACCGTTTGGATGCAGAGTGACCCTAGATCTCTTGGTGGCCGAGTGAGTCTTCATGGTCGACTGTCTTCGAGTCCGTCGAGTGTAATCCTTCCAGGTCGACTGAAAGACAGTTTCTTCTAGAGGTGTCCTTGGGGAGGGTACCTTGGACAGGTCCATGACCCTACCCTAGGTACGTGGCTTCATCATCCAACTTTCGATTTATTTTTCTTATGATATTTTGAACGATTATAAACCATGAATCTGTTGGTGGTATTTTTATACATCTGAATTGCTCGCGTCAAAAAACTAAAATAAGAGAAATATTGGATAAATTTACACTAATTTTATTTCACCTATTCCAAAAGAGAAATTTCAATAAATGAAGAAACATATTCCACCCATCTGGACTCACTTAAAAAACTATTTTCACTCATTTCAAAAAGTGACTTCATCATACAAAATAACATATTTCACGCATTTTTCTAAACACTCTACAATCACAGATGTTCACATACATAGTAACAGATTTCACGCATTTATAAAAACATGTCTCACTCTTTGTAAAAACAAAGTTTCACTCCTTTAAGAACTAATTTCACATTTTTCAAATATCTTATTTCACTCCTTTCATAGAACTTATTTCACCTCATTGATAAAAATATCTTATTTCAAAAATGCATAAAATCATCTGAAAGACACATTTCATTCATTTTAAGACTACTAATTGCACTTATGAAGAAGTTGGTATATTTGAAAAATATAACTAAAACTAAGTAAAATAAGAAACTCCACAAAACACACACTGAAATATGGAGCATCACAATCATATTTCAGTTTCAGTTATATTTCAAAATATATATCAGTTTAAGTTATATTTGAAAGGAACATATTGAAACTAAACTTCTTGTTATTTGAATGTGTGTGATGTCTGGTATTACTACTGAAAAAATTGATATATGAAATATGTGTATGTTCAAACAAACATAATGAAACTGACTTTTTTCTGGACATGTGATATCTATGACACAATAATGAAACTAACTTCTTTCACTCAAAACATGCTATCCCGTATATGCGAAATTGTAATGGAATAGTTAAACGAGCGAAATGTGTTTTGTAAAATACTAAAGAGATTCAAGTTCAGATTTGTGAAAGAAAGTGATAATTTCACTCATTTGGCGAACATGTTTCACTCATTTTCAAAAGCAGATTTCACTCATTTTGAAAGTCCAATTCCAATCATTTTGGGAGAACATATTTTCTCATTTCAGTAATTTTTCAAAACATTTCATTCATTTACAGAAGTCAGATTTCACTCATTTCAGAAAACACATTACGTTCACTAAATTGAAGCAACGGATTTCACTAATCCGAGGAAACACATTACATTCACTCAATTTACAAAAGATAGATTTCACTCATTTCCCTCAATGCAGAGAACACATTACACTCTTCATCGAGCGGAGGGAGTAATCATGTGCGCTAGATGCAATACATGGCTATACATTCCATGTGGGCCTCCTATACCACTAATCACGGAGGATATGCATGGTGGATGTTTTACTCTCTCCGGTCAAAAGAGGTTTTGCGGGATCATGGGTCTATTAAACCGCGGCGATGGGGAGGGAAGGATGTGGGGAGCGATTAATAAGTAGGTGGAGAGGTGGGAACGGACGCATCAATGGGGATAGGGAGTACAATGGCGGGAGGGCAGGAAACGGTGTGATCGACCCGGCATAGGAAAGGGCAGCTAGAGCCATACATGTCGTGGAGATTCTACACCAAGGTTGGGCTGCACGTCAGCTCAGTAGTTACAAGCCCATGGCGCCTGTGACAAGCCAACCATATATGCTCGTCACTGTTTCTATTACAGTGACAGATCTGAGCAGGTGATGTATGGCGTAATCAGAGATGAGTCGAGTCTGTTGCCGATGATGAGCTAAGAGCATCTCTAACAGATCCCGCAAAAAGCCCCATGCTCTGAAATAACCACTGTTTTACGGTTTCGGGACAAAAAATCGTCTCGCACAGAAACGGGACCTCCTATATGCCGCTCATTGCGGCAAACAGTCGAGGATTTGCACAGGATGTAGCTGACCTAGGCTGGCCATTTGCGTGATGCGCATTTAAAAAGAAACAAAAATCGGCTGCCACCGGTGGGAATCCAACCTGCGATCATCCCCAGACGCGCACGCTCTGCTAGTCCAACCTGATTACCTCTGTTGAAGATTTTTTAGCATGATGTTTTAAAGAAACGAACAACAGCGAGGCAAAATATAAGAGATGAGCTCGCATAAAATTCCCAAAAAACATGTTTAGTGGGATCGAACACATGACCTCCCGTAGATCCACGTCACTAGCTCAGAGTTTTTTTAGAAAATTAGAACGAGACTTTTCTTCTCACAATTGTTTTTTGGAAAACGGTCTTTTTTTCTAAAAAAATTAACTAATTTTCAACCACTCAAACAATTTTGGGGATATCTCATATTTTAAGAAGGGACAATATTGAAAACTTTAACTTTTTTTGTAACTACAAACAACTTTTTGAAAACATATCAACAATTTTTGAGACAAGAACTAATTTGAAAAATGTGAACAGTTGTTTGAAAACAAACTTTTTGTGAAATTTCAGAACAATTTTTGTATTTGCGACCAAAAGGAACAGGAAAAAGTGAAAAACAAAAAAATGCAAGAAAAAAGAAATTGAAAATGAAAAAAGAGAGAAAAGCAAAAGTAAAATAAAAAGTTAAAAGAAAATGGAAAGAAAATAGATATAGAAAAAAAAATACAAAAACCTGGTTCAGGAACCTTCTAGAATATTCCCAAAACAGATAAAAATAACTCGGAACCCTCTAGAAGATTCCAAAAACCAAAACATAGATGTACCTATATATAGATGGGCCGGCCCAAGCGCTCGCTTCGATCGTTTCCTATGTGCGATTGGTCGACAGTTTGATGGAAAGTGCGTCGAATAGGAGTTTCCCCGTAAATGGTCCAGCCGTAAGAAAATATTGCGGGGAGTTGCATATTTCGGCCCGCAACCGCAAATCTCTGGTTTCCCCCTGGTTTTGCTGCTCCCTCTATTCCACGCGTGAATTGGCGGGAGGGAAACCCTGCTCCCTTTTGTTGCGGTGACCAGCTCAGGGCTAGGCGCCTCCTCCACTCCTCCGGCGACCGGCTGATTCGCAATCAAGGAGCCAGAGGAAGAAGGCAGTTGCGGCTCGTGGTCGGGTGTTTGCTCCACCAACGTATTCGATTCAAAAGCTGGAGAGGTAAAAAAAACCTTTGCTCCGATTCGTGCAAGGGGTCTCGAGAGGGATGAACGGACGAATGATTAATGGGAGGGGATTAAGTGGCAGATGCGGGTAGATACCAAGGAGGTGCTGTAATTTTTATTTTTTTTGAAAGCAGGCAAAGGGATAAGAAGTATTTTGGCCGTGGGATTCAGCTAGAATGGACAGTAGTCCATCGGTCTGACGGATGACTTATAATCAGAATACATATTGACATGTGGTTGGATGGTTAGATGGACTGTGGTATCCCCAGCCCATCAGTGTTCAAGTCCTGGTGCTCGCATTTATTCCTGGATTTATTTCAGGATTTCCAGCGATGCACATTCAGTGGGAGAAGATGTTTCCGTCGACGACGAGGTGCCTACAGTGACTTCGTAAATTTCAAGATGATGTGCCGGAGGTGCTCATAGGTAAAGTATGCGTGTGTGCGTTCATAAGGATGAGTGTATGCACGTGTGTGTTCATAGGTGTGAGTGTGTGTGCGTGTATATGAGTGCTTGCGTCTGTACTGTGTTAAAAAAAAACTACATATTAGAAGTGTTTCCCATCTCTATTCCCATGCATGCCTACTCTTTTGGTATGTGTAGCTCCTCATCCTCGCATGTCGGCCGGCCGGCACCCATTGTCGGAGACTGTCAGACTTTCTTTTTTTGATGACCAATGAATAGATTGTACCATACGGCTAGCCCAACACGGTTCACACGGGGATATATGCGTGCCGCTCGACCTGTGCACCAGCCGGGCATGGTGGTGCGCGCCTATGACTCCAGCTTCGGAGGGCGGGTTGGCAATTGATGGGCTTGGTTGGGGTTTGGGCTCGGAGCCCGTGGCAATTGGCGTGACAAACCGGCAATGACACAGCACAAGCTGTGTCGCAAACGGGAGTCGCCCAGAGATAAGAAGGCTGGTCGGTGTGATCATCAGTGGCTAAAATATGCACTGTGGTCTCTTCCGCCTCCATGCGAAAGCTCGCCCATGTTAAAACCCTGCCTGTCTGTGACAACCTTTTTTTTGGCCTACAAATAATAAAATTATACAGTGTTTTCTTTTGCACAAACACACTTCAACTACTTCAGTTCCTGCAAAGCTTGTGCAAAAAAAAATTGCATTATTGAACCCTGTGAAGAAATTAAAAAAAATGCATAAGAAATTTATTGCAATAGTTACTACATCAAAGTTCGTTTCTCTAAGAATGCAGGCCAATATACTTTCTCACGAACAGTTGCAGGCTCCTGGTATGCTATCATGTGTGCATGGTGTTGAAATTTGTTAGTGGGCTTTGGCCCAATGCCCACCTAAAATTTTGATATTTTCTTGGCCATTCATGCACAGCTAGTGAGTGGTGTGAGTGGGACTGAAGTTTAGTCCCACCCCGGAAGTTGAGCGAGAGTTGCACCTCTTTATAAGGTGAGCTCTTCTACCACGTGTATAAGCATGAGAAGAGAAGACCTACATGCGCGCTCCTCCTCGCCACGATGCCGGAATGAGCCGAGGCCATGTTTGGTGCCTCGGACGCTGGCAGCGAGTTGTACGTCATTTGACAATCCTATAACAACAAGATGATTGATGAGCGCTCTGTTGTACATCAGGCTTATGAGATACAGTCACTCTCCAAGGAACTTGAGTACTTTAAGTTTTTGTTGCCGAAGGCATCATTGCCAACCTTAACGTAAAGAACAAGCCGTAAAATCCCACCAACTTCAAAAAAATTCTCATAAGAAGAGGAAGGGACTATGCCATGTCTGTGGTGATTCTAATCACCGGGTTCCAAGATGTCCTAACCGTTTTGATGAGTGGCAAGTCCGCTGATGTTGTCATCGGTGATACTGATATGAAGGAATCTGGTTACGGTATTTTTCTCCTTTCAGTATTTTAATCTCCTGGGTGGTTAATTGACACCGGTGCAAATGTACATGTTTGTGCTAACACCTCCATGTTTTCTTCTTAATAGGTAACAAAGACTTCTCGCGTGCTGATGGGGAACGGGTCACATGTCATTGTTCGTAGTGTCGATACGTTTGATCTGAAGCTCACTTAGGGGAAGATCGTGCGCCTAAAGAACACTCATCATGTGCTCTCCATCAATAAAAAAACTAATCAGCGGTTCCCGTTTATGTCAAGATGGTTTTAAGTTGGTTTTTGAGTCTAATAAAGTTGTAATTTCCATGTATGAATAATTTGTTCGAAAAGGCTATGAGTGACGAGGCTTGTTCCGCCTGTCCTTGTCAGATATTTGCACTTAATTTATTAATCATGTTTTCCACGATAAATGAGTATAATATTTGGCATTCGCGACTTTGTCATATTAACTTTGGTTGCATGACGCGGCTAGCCAATATGATTTTAATTCCAAAATTCACTACTGTCAAGGGCTCCAAGTGCCAAGTGTGTGTGCAAGCTAAGCAACCTCACATGTCCCATAAAACTGCAGAGGCAAGAGATTTGGCGCCACTAGAGCTTATATGTTCTGATCGCTGTGAGATGAATGGTGTGTTTAAAAAAGGTGGAAAGAAATACTTCATGATGTTGATTGATGACTCCACTAGATATTGTTATGTGTATCTTCTGAAATCAAAAGATGAGGCTTTAAATTTGTTCAAAAACTATAAAGCTGATGTAGAGAACCAACTTGATCAAAAAATTAAACGGCTTAGGTCTGATCGTGGTGGATATTATTTTTCCAATGAACTTGATTTGTTTTGTGCGGGACATGGTATACTCCATGGGAGGATGCCTCCCTACTCACCTCAGTCAAATGGGGTGGCCGAAATAAAGAACCGAACTCTAACTGATTTGGTTAACACCATGTTAGACACATCGGGTCTCTCCAATGAAGGAAATATGCCTTAGAGGCAATAATAAAGTTGTTATTTTATGTTTCCTTATTTCATGATAAATGTTTATTATTCTTGCTAGAATTGTATTAACCTGAAACTTGATACATATGTGAATACATAGACAAAATACTGTGTCCCTAGTAAGCCTCTACTAGACTAGCTCATTAATCAAAGATGGTTAAGTTTCCTAACCATAGACATGTTTTGTCATTTGATGAACAGGATCACATCATTATTAGAATGATGTGATGGATAAGACCCATTCGTTAGCTTAGCATTATGATCAGTTAGTTTTATTGCTATTGCTTTGTTCATGTCTAATACATATTCCTCCAACTATGAGATTATGCAACTCCCAGATAACGGAGGAATGCCTTGTGTGCTATCAAATGTCACCACGTAATTGGGGTGATTATAAAGATGCTCTATAGGTCTCCAAAGGTGTTTGTTGGGTTGGCATAGATGGAGGTTAGGATTTGTCACTCCGAGTATCGGAGAGGTATCACTGGGCCCTCTCGGTAATGCACATCATAAGAAGCCTTGCAAGCAAAGTGACTAATGAGTTAGTTGCAAGGTGATGCATTACAGAACAAGTAAAGAGACTTTCCAGTAATGAGATTCAACTAGGTATGAAGATACCGACGATCGAATTTCTGGCAGGTAACATACCGATGACAAAGGGAATAACATATGTTGTCATAAATGTTTGACTGATAAAGATCTTCGTAGAATATGTGGGAGCTAATATGAACATCCATGTTACGCTATTGGTTAGGGACCGGAGAGGTGTCTCGATCATGTCTACAAAGTTCTCGAACCTGTAGGGTCCGCACGCTTAACCTTCGATGGTGATTTTGTATTATATGAGTTATGTGATTTGGTGACCAAATGTTGTTCGGAGTCCTGAATGAGATCACAGACATGACAAGGAGTCTCAAAATGGTCGAGAGGTAAAGATTGATATATAGGACGATGATATTCAGACACCAGAAGTGTTCCGGAGGTATCGGGTACATATCGGGTCACCGGAAGGGGTTCCAAGCATCCCCCAGAAACTACATGGGCCTAATGGGCCAATAAGGGGACATACCAGCCCCTCCCTATGTAGGCCGAAATAGGAGGCGAAGGAAAGATGAGAAGAGAGAAAGGAAGGGGAGGGATTCGGCGTACCCCTTCCTTCTCTCCTCCCTCCTCCTTCCTCCCCCTCCGAAAGTTATGGTAATGGGGTCCGAATTGCACTAGGGCCCCAAGTAGGATTCCTCCTACTTGGGCACCCCCTTGGCTGCTCCCTCTCCCTCCCACCTATATATAAGACGGGGGAGGTGCCTAGAACACACACCAACGATTGTTAGCCGTGTGCGGCGCCCCCTCCACAGTTTACGCCTCTAGTCATATTCACATAGTGCTTAGACGAAGCCCTGCACAGATTACTTCACCATCACCGTCACCAGCCGTCATGCTGATAGAACTCTTATACTTACTGGACACTCTACTAGATCAAGAGTTCGAGGGATGTCATCGAGCTGAATGTGTGCAGAACTCGGAGGTGCCATATGTTCGGTACTTGATCGGTCGGAATGACTATAAGTTCTACTACATCAACCGCGTTGGCAAATGCTTCCGCTTTCGGTCTACGAGGGTACGTGGACACACTCTCCCCCTCTTGTTGCTATGCATCTCCTAGATAGCGTGAGCGTAGGATTTTTTTTGAGTTTGCATGCAACATTTCCCAGCAGTGGCATCCGAGCCAGGTCTATGCGTAGATGATATGCACGAGAAGAACACAAAGAGTTGTGGGCGGTGATCGTCATACTGCTTACCACCAGTGTCTTATTTTGATTCGGCGGTATTGTTGGATGAAGCGGTCTGGACCAACCTTACATGAACACATTCATGAGACCGGTTCCACCGACAGACATGCAACTAGTTGTGCATAAAGGTGGCTGGCGGGTGTCTGTTTCTCCAACTTTAGTTGAATCGAATTTGACTACGGCTGGTCCTTGTAGAACGTTAAAACAACAAACTTGATAAATCACTGTTGTGGTTTTGTGCCGTAGGTAAGAACGATTCTTGCTAGAAGCCCGTAGCAGCCACGTAAAACTTGCAACGACAAAGTAGAGGACGTCTAACTTGTTTTTGCAGGGCATGTTGTGATGTGATATGGTCAAGACATGATGTGATATACGTTACTGTACGAGATGATCATGTTTCGTAAAAGTTATCGGCAACTGGCAGGAGCCTTATGGTTGTCGCTTTATTGTATGAAATGCAAACGCCATGTAATTGCTTTACTTTATCACTAAGCAGTAGCGATAGTTGTAGAAGCAATAGTTGGTGAGACGACCACGACGCTATGATGGAGATCAAGGTGTCGATCCGTTGATGATGGAGATCATGACGTTGGTTTGGAGATGGAGATCAAAAGCACAAGATGATGATCGCCATATCATGTCACGTATTTTGATCGCATATGATGTTAAATCGTTATGCATCTTATTTTGCTTAGTACGGTGGTAGCATTATAAGATGATCCCTTAACTAAATTTCATGGAATAAGTGTTCTCCTTGAGTATGCACCGTTGCGAAAGTTCTTTGTGTTGAGACACCACGTGATGATCGAGTATGATTGGCTCTATGTTCACATACAACGGGTGCAAGCCAGTTTTGCACATGCGGAATACTCGGGTTAAACTTGACGAGCATAGCATGTACAAACGTGGCCTCGGAACACTAGAGACCGAAAGGTCGAACGTGAATCATATAGTAGATACGATCAACATAGAGATGTTAACCATTGATGACTACTCCATCTCATGTGATGATCAGACATGATTTAGTTGATTTGGATCACGTATCATTTAGATGACTTGAGGGATGTCTATCTAAGAGGGAGTTCTTAAGTAATATGATGAATTGAACTTTAATTTATCATGAACTTAGTCTTGATAGTATTTACAAATTATGTTTTAGATCAATAGCTCACGTTGTAGCTCCCCTATGTTTTTGATATGTTCCTAGAGAAAACTAAGTTGAAAGATGATAGTATCAATGATGCGGACTAGGTCCGTGATCTGAGGATTATCCTCATTGCTGCACAGAATAAGTATGCCCTTGATGCACCGCTAGGTGACAGACCTATTGCACGAGCAGATGCAGACGTTCTGGACGTTTGGCGAGCTCGATATGATTAGTACTTGATAGTTTAGTGTGCCATGCTTTACGGCTTAGACTCGCGGCTTCAAAGGCGTTTTGAACTCCATGGAGCATATGAGATGTTCCAAGAGCTGAAATTGGTATTTCAGATTCATGCCCGTGTCGAGAGGTATGAGACCTCTGTAAGTATTTTTCCTACAAGATGGAGGAGAATAGCTCAGCTAGTGAGCATGTGCTCAGAAACTCTGGGCACTACAATCACTTGAATCAAGTGGGAGTCAATCTTCCAGATAAGATAGTGATTGACAGAGTTCTCTAGTCACTATCACCAAGCTACTAGAATTTCATGATGAACTATAATGTGCAAGGGATAACGAAAAAGATTCCCAAGCTCTTCGCGATGCTGAAGTCGGCGAAGGTAGAAATCAAGAAATAGCATCAAGTGTTGACGGTTAACAAGACCACTAGTTTCAAGAAAAAGGGCAAAGGAAAATAAAGGGAACTTCAAGAAGAATGAAAAGCAAGTTGCCACTCCCGTGAAGAAGCCCAAAGCTGGACCTAAGCCTGAATCTGAGTGCTTCTGCTGCAAAGAAAATGGTCACTAGAAGTGGAACTACCCCAAATATTTTGCGGATAAGAAGGATGACAAAGTGAACAAAGGTATATTTGATACCTGTTCGGTTTCTAAGATTAGTAACTCGAAACAGGAGTTGCAGAATAAATGGAGACTAGTTGAGGGTGAAGTGATGATGTGTGTTGGAAGTGGTTCGAAGATTGATATGATCTTCATCACACACTCTCTATACTTTCAGGATTAGTGTTGAACCTAAATACTATTTGGTGTTTGTGTTAAGCATGAACAAGATAAGATCGTGTTTATTGCAATACAATTATTCATTTAAGACAGGGAATAAATGTTATTTTGTTTACATGAATAAAACCTTCTATGGTCATACACCCAATGTTAATGGTTTATTGAATCTCGATCATAGTGATACATATATTCATAATATTGATGCCAAAAGATGAAAAGTTGATAATGATAGTGCAACATACTTGTGGCACTGCCGTTTAGGTCATATTGGTGTAAAGCGCATGAAGAAACTCAATGCTGATGGGCTTTTGGAATCACTTGATTATGAATCATTTGATACTTGCGAACCATGCCTCATGGGTAAGATGACTAAAACTCCATTCTCTGGAACAATGGAGCGAGCCAGTGACTTATTGGAAATAATACATACCGATGTATGCGGTCCGATGAGTGTTGAGGCACGCGGCAGGTATCATTATTTTCGACCTTCATAGATGATTTGAGTAGATATGGGTATATCTACTTAATGAAACACAAGTTTGAAACATTTGAAAAGTTCAAAGAATTTCAGAGTGAAGTGGAGAATCATCGTAACAAGAAAATCAAGTTTCTACGATCTGATCGCGGAGGTGAATATTTCAGTTATGAGTTTGGCCTTCATTTAAAACAATATGGAATAGTTTCACAACTCACGCCACCTGGAACACGACCACGTAATGGTGTGTCCGTACGTCGTAACTGTACTTTATTAGATATGGTGCGATCTATGATGGCTCTTACCGATTTACCACTAGAGACAACTGCATTCACGTTAAATAAGGCACCATCAAAATCCGTTAAGACGACACCATATGAATTGTGGTTTGGCAGTAAACCTAAGCTGTCGTTTCTTAAAGTTTGGGGATGCGATGCTTATGTCAAAAGACCTTCTCTCAATTTCAAAAGTAGCTCATCTGAGAAATCCGTTCCCGTGATGCCTACTCAACCTAGAGAGGAAAATAATGATGATGATCATGAACCTTCAGATCAAGTTGCTACTGAACCTCGTAGATCAACCAGAGCACGATCCGCGCCAGAGTGGTACGGAAAGCCTGTTCTGGAAGTCATGTTACTTGACCATGACGAACCTACGAACTATGAAGAAGCTATGATGAGCACAGATTCTGATAAATGGCTTGAGGCCATGAAATTTGACATAGGATCCATGTATGAGAACAAAGTGTGGAATTGGTGGACTGTCTGATGATCGGCAAGCCAGTGAGAATAAATGGATCTTCAAGAAGAAGACTGACGCTGATAGTAATGTCACTATCTACACAACTCGACTTGTCGCAAAAAGTTTTCGACAAAAGTTCAAGGAATTGACTACACTATGGGAAACAACTAATTTGACGTCAGGGGGCGTCTTTGCTGTCAACCTTTTGTCGGGCAAGACGGCAAAGAAAGGTTTGCCGTTATCACCAGACGACAAAGAGAAACTGACGGTAAAATATACTTTGCCGTCTGCGAAAAAAACACATATGGTAAAGAGCGCAGTTTGCCATCTGTGAAACAAATCACAGACGGCAAAGAATATTTGTCGTCAGTTGTTCTTCTCGAAGACAGCAAAGAATCTTTGCCGTCTGTGTTTTTATTACCAGACGGCAAATTGAGCTCTTTCCCGTCTGTGTTTTTTTACAGACGACAAAGAATAAACACAAGACGCAGATTGATCACATGGATCGATGACATGGCACGATCTACTCCACTCATCCACAGCTCCCCACACCACCCCACTCCACGCCCCACACGCCCCCACTGATGACCCACAAGTATAGGGGATCTATCTAGTCCTTTAGATAAGTAAGAGTGTTGAACCCAACGAGGAGCAGAAGGAAATGACAAGCGGTTTTCAGTAAGGTATTCCTTGCAAGCACTGAAATTGTAGGTAATAGATAGTTTTGTGATAAGATAATTTGTAACGGGTAACAAGCAATGAAAGTAAATAAGGTGCAGCAAGGTGGCCCAATCCTTTTTGTAGCAAAGGACAAGCCTGGACAATTTCTTATAATGAGAAAAGCGCTCCCGAGGACACATGGGAATTATTGTCAAGCTAGTTTTCATCACACTCATATGATTCGCGTTCGGTAGTTCGATAATTTGATATGTGGGTGGACCAGTGATTGGGTACGGCCCTTTCTTCGACAAGCATCCCAATTATGACTTACCCCTATTGCAAGCATCCGCAACTACAAAAGAAGCATTAAGGTAAACCTAACCATAGCATGAAACTAGTGGATCCAAATCAGCCCCTTACGAAGCAACGCATAAACTAGGGTTTAAGCTTCTGTCACTCTAGCAACCCATCATCTACTTATTACTTCCCAATGCCTTCCTCTAGGCCCAAATAATGGTGAAGTGTCATGTAGTCGACGTTCACATAACGCCACTAGAGGAGAGACAACATACATCTCATCGAAATATCGAACGAATAGCAAATTCACATGACTACTAATAGCAAGACTTCACCCATGTCCTCAATAAACAAACGTAACTACTCACAAAGCATATTCATGTTCATGATCAGAGGAGTATTAATATGCATTAAGGATCTGAACATATGATCTTCCACCAAGTAAACCAATTAGCATCAACTACAAGGAGTAATCAACACTACTATCAACCCACCGGTACCAATTTGTGGTTTTGATACAAGATTGGATACAAGAGATGAACTAGGATTTTGAGAGGAGATGGTGCTGGTGAAGATGTTGATGGAGATTGACCCTCTCCCGACGATAGGATCGTTAGTGATGACGATGGTGATGATTTCCCCCTCCCGGAGGGAAGTTTCCCCTGCAGAACAGCTCCGCCGGAGCCCTGGATTGGTTCCGCCAAGGTTCCGCCTCGTGGCGGCGGAGTTTCGTCCCATAAGATTGCTTATGATTTTTTCCAGGGTAAAAGCCTTCATATAGCATAAGATGGGCACTAGAGGGCCGCCAGGGGGCCCATGAGATAGGGGGGCGCACCCAGTAGGGGTGGGCGCCCCCCCACTCTCGTGGCCAGGGTGTGGGCCCCCTCTGGTACTTTCTTTGCTCAATAATTCTTATTAATTCCAAAAATGACTTTTGTGGAGTATTAGGACTTTTGGAGCTATGCAGAATAGGTTTCCAATATTTGCTCCTTTTCCAACTAGAATCCCAACTGCGGGCATTCTCCCTCTTCATGATAAACATTGTAAAATAAGAGAGAATAGCCATAAGTATTATAACATAACGTGTAATAACAGCCCATCATGCAATAAATATCGATATAAAAGTATGATGCAAAATAGACGTATCAACTCCCCTAAGCTTAGACCTTGCTTGTCCTCAAGCGGAAGCCGATATCGAGAAATATGTCCACATGTTTAGAGATAGAGGTTTCAATAATAATAAAATACGTATGGACATGAGGGCATCATGATCATTCTTATAACAACAACATATATAGATTTTTTCACATGATTTGTTATGCTCAAATAACAATCTATTCACAATGTCAAGTATGGATCATAAACTTCAGTGAGAACTAACAAACTACAATCCCAGTATTGAAGTAATTGCAATTTATCATAACATCGGAAAGAGTCAAGAATAGAACTAACAAACTATAATTCTCAATGTAATTTTCTTTATTGTGGCATGAATGTTCAGATCCAAATGATTCAAAATAAAAGTTCATATTAACATAAGAAATAGTAATACTTCAAGCATACTAGTCAAAGCAATCATGTCTTCCGAAAATAACATGGCTAAAGAAAGTTCATCCCTACAAATCATATAGTTAGGCTATGCTTCATTTTCGTCACACAAAAATGCTCCCAAATTATACACCCCCGATGACAAGCCAAGCAATTGTTTCGTACTTAAATAGTCTCAAACTTTTTCAAGTTTCACGCAATACATGAGTCTGAGCCATGGATATAGCACTATGGGTGGAATAGAATATGATGATGGGGATTGTGTGGAGAAGACAAAAATGGAGAAAGTCTCACATTGACAAGGATAATCAACGGGCCATGGATATGCCCATCAATTGATGTCAACATGAGGAGTAGGGATTGCCATGCAACGGATGCACTAGAGCTAGAAATGTATGAAAGCTCAACAAAAAAAATTAGTGGGTGTGCATCCAACTTGCTTGCTCACGAAGACTTATGGCATTTTGAGGAAGCCCATCGTAGGAATATACAAGACAAGTTCTATAATGAAAAATTCCCACTAGTATATGAAAGTGACAACATATGAGACTCGCTACATGAAGAACATGGTGCTACTTTGAAGCACAAGTGTGGAAAAGAGATAGTACCATTGCCCCCTTTTTATTTATTTTCTTTTTCTTTTCTTTTTTTTTCTTTGGCCTTTCTTTTTTTTGGTCTTTCCTTTTTTGGGGGGACAATGCTCTAATAATGATGATCATCACACTTTTATTGATTTACAAGTCAAAACTAGAACAAGATATGACTCTATATGAATGCCTCTGGTGGTGTACCGGGATGGGCAATGAAATAAGAGTGACATGTATGAAAAATTATGCAAAGTGGCCTTGCCACAAATACGATGTCAACTACATGATCATGCAATGGCAATATGACAATAGTAATGCGTGTCATGATGATAAACGGAACGGTGGAAAGTTGCATGGCAATATATCTCAGAATGACTATGGAAATGCCATAATAGGTAGGTATGTTGGCTTTTTTGAGGAAGATATAAGGAGGTTTATGTGTGATAGAGCATATCATACCACAAGGTTTGGATGCACCGGCGAAGTTTGCACCAACTCTCAAGGTGAGAAAGGGCAATGCACGGTACCGAAGAGGCTAGCAATGATCGAAAGGTAAAAGTGTGTATAATCCATAGACGTATCAACTGACTCTTGAATGATGTACCAACAATGGTTGATAGACTTCACCAAACGATTGCGAATTAGTTCGTCGGCTCATGGCTCGAAATGCTGGTGCTCATAGAACCAAGTGTGGATGTTGGCCCAAAATGTTCATCCCCTTTGCTCCGTGCCATGTAGAGGATCCATACTAGTGGCCAACCACATGTCACACAACAACTCGTCCTCCCTCATGTGAAGCTTTGTCCTCTACCCCTTTTCTTTGGATCAGTTGCAAATTCATCTGGATCAACATCATCATCGTCGTCCTCCTGCTCCTCCTAATGCTCAGTGGCTCAATCTGATATCGTGCCTGTCTGGCTATACGTGCCTTGCTGGGTGTACGTGCCGGATTGGTTGTACGTGCCCGGCTGTGTGGTTTCCGAGTCATCCACTTGCCCATCCTCGTAGCAACCTCCACATCCATCATGTATCATCTCAAACAATTGTCTGTCCGCGTCATTCTACACCGGCTCACCGACTTTAGGCATTCCTACGAACAACATGCGTGCACCTAGTTGCTGCACAGCGATGTCCACAACTGGACAAGTTGCGTTGATGTAGAATTCGAGAAAAGTGGCGGCGCACTGACATTGACGTAGTAGTAGGGAGCTTTGTATTTCTCTAGCTAGCTCTATGTCTGCATGGAATGTAACAGCGGTAGCTACGCTCCACGTCCCCGGCCCTGCCCTGCACCACCATCGCTGCCGGCACCACGACTGATCCCCTGCTTGTCCCCTGCCACGACCGTCCCGTCCGCCGACCTTCTTCTTCTTAAAAGGCTCCGCCTTTGCCTTATGACTGAGTACGCTATCTGGCTATGTCGACAAGTTAATCTTGCGGGTGGCCACATTCATCGGATCCTCGACTATCGACTGCGACAACTTTTAGTAAGGGTCCTCTATGCGGCGGCAACAGTGCAAAAGGGCGCGAATTGGGGTGGAGAATGACGGGATAGAAGAGTAGAGGATTGAGAATGAGTGATTTTGCCATGGAAATAGTGCGGCCAGCCCCAAATGTGCGGGCTCCGGCTCAACTTGGGTGGGCCAAAGATGTCGGAGTCCTACGTGGCTGGTATCCGGATTCCCACAAGCCCCCCTCGTTTGTTCCGGTTTGCGGGGAAAACAAAGTCTATACACTCTATGGATGGATGTGACACTTTGTTGGATGGCTGGCAGGATCCAAGCCACGCTGTCCGGATGGACGCAGGAGATTTGAGATTCTCCGTTGGAGATATCCTAGTGTATCTTGTTGCCACATCAATGTCTAATCTCCCTCTGTACAATTTTGGGGCTAAATAAACACATTTGCCATCTCAAGCATAATTTTTCAAAGTTCTTGGATTAAAATATTCTTTTGGAAGCTTTTATGAACTAAAGGTATCTAACCCCAGGAACCTAGCTCAATCTTTTTCCTCCAAACTAAACTGGTGAGCGAGTGGATCCGCTCCCACTCTGCCTGCCACTCCGTCGTCCGGTGGACGGGAGGATAACCGCGGTGCCTCTGCTCCGTCTGGTAGATTAGATTGGGGGTTTTTAGTCCTCACAATTGCGGTGCTTGGGCGGATGGTGAGACTTGTTCTTCGAGTTTGTATTACAGACTTCAGTCCTCCTCGAGTTTGTCCGTTTGGACATAGTCGATAGAGCTCCATTGTAGATTCCTACTGCCACCTTAGGGCGATGTGGTTAGGGTTTCTCATCATGTGGCTACATTTGGTATAATGTGCTTCATAACTATGCATGGCTTCAAAGGCGACGAATGTTGCTCCAAGCTTATTTGTCGCAAATCGTGCCGCCCAAGAGATAAGAAGGCCGGTCATGGCTCAGTTCAGTTGCTTATATATGCTGCGTGGGTTCACGCTCGTAGCCGAGCTAGCAACTGCCATCCCTTCCGCCTCCGATGAGAGGCTCGCTTAAAAACCCTCCCTATCTATGCCAACCTTTTTCTCATTTTTTCCTGAAGAAAACATTTATACATTGCACAGACACATGCTTTTCTTTTTTTGAGAAATATACATATTGAAATACTACAGTTCTTGCAAAGCTTTGAGTCAAAAACATTCATTCTTGAGCCCTGTACAGAAATAATAAACAAAATGCACAATAAGAAATTCGTATAGTTACTCATTCTAGCCATTTTTTAAGAAACACAAATTAATTAATTTTCTCAAGAAAAATTCCAGGCGTGTGGTAAGCTACCATGTGCATGACATAATTTGTTCATGATTATTTACGACTTTAGAAATAAATAAGGTTTTCGGTTCACTCGCAAAAAAGTTCTTTCGGTTTTTCTAAACTAAAAGAAACAACCCCGAAGTTCAAAATCCAATCAGTAAATTCAGAGTCGGGTACATGAGCCTGTGCTCCTAGCTCAAGCAACATTTACGGACTTCATGGTGAGCACTATGTCAACTTGTTCGGCGTAGATTTCTGCCATCTCCTTGGACGGTGAGCTTAGAGTTTCCGGTCATGTAGCGAGATTTGGTGTCAGGTGCTTCAAATACATGCGAACGTTCAACAACAACGGCTATGACTCCATGGCACTGGCCATTAGGGGCACGTGTATGAAGACTTCCTAGCTAGCGTCGACAAGGTCAAGCCGACTCAAGTAGGGGAGGGGCGCAGCGGTGGCTCACTCAGATGATAATATTGGTCATTAGGTGGTTTCAGACTCTTGATGTATTTGTTATTATGTTTGAGATACTTTATATAATAGATCTGATCTTTTTTGTGAGAAAGAGCTCGTCCTTCTTTTTGTGAAGGAGGCCACGACAATGAAGTGCTCCTCCTCTAGATGGAACTCATCTTTCATGACCAGGAGGAGTAGCCGTTTGGCATGAGGATAGTGATGAGACGGATAGTGTTGCACCAATTAAAAGTTATAAGCGTTATAATATAAGGTAGTACAGCTCCTTTCATCTAGACGTTGCACAAGGTAGTGCAGCTCCTGTAACCTAGGAGCTGCACAACCAGGAGTGGACCCCGGGCCGCCACGCTGGCATGGAGTGTAGCACCTATCAGTCAGGCACTACTCCGTGTAGTGCAGGGCGACCTGTCGGTCGCTACACAAAATGGGTTAGTTGGGTGCATTTGTTTAGCCTACGGTCTAGTCTGTGAAATAGTTACGCCTTGAAGTCTGTTTTTTCCATTTTGCCTATATCTCTGCGCGGGCTTCCGCTCCCAGCCGAGCAAACAACTGCGATCCCTTCCGCCTCACATGATAAGCTCGCTTATTACCCCTCCTATCTATGCCAACCCTTTTCACAAATTTTTCTTAAAAAACATTTATACATTGTCCAAACACATGCTTTCTTTTGCAGACGTACACATATTGTAATACTTCTTCTTCTTCTTTTTTGCGGGGATATTGAAATACTTCTTGCAAAGCTTGGCGTACAAAATGTTCGTTCTTGAGCCCTGTACCAAAATAACAATTAAAATGCGCAATAATATTGCTATAGTTATTCATTCTAGCCGTTATTTCAAGAAACACAAACTAATATATTTTCTGAAGAAAAATTGCAGGTGCGTGGTAAGCTACCATGTGTGCATGACATAATTTGTTGATGATTTTTTATATAACTTTAAAAATAAATATAGTTTTTGGTTCACCCCCAAAAAATGTTTTTGGTTTTCTAAACTAAAAAAGATGCAAGTGAACCTGGAAGTTCAAAATCCAGTCAGTAAATTCAGAGTTGAGTACATGAGCGTGTGCTCCTAGCTCAAGCAAACATTTATGGATTTCATGGTGATCACTATGTCAACTTGTTCGGTGTAGATTCCTGCCGTCTCCTTTGGACGGTGAGGTTAAGTTTCTCGTCATATGGTGAGATTTAGTGTCAGGTGCTTCAAATCCATGCAAATGTTCAACAACGACGACTACGACTCCATGGCACAGGTCATTATGGCACATGTACAAAGACTTGCTAGCTGTCATCTACAAGGTCAAGGCGGCTCCAGTAGGGGAGCAGCGCATCGGCGGCTCACTTAGGCGTAATAGTGGCCATTCAATGATCTCAGAATCTCGAGGTATTTTTTATTATGTTTGAGATACTTTATATATCCGGTGAAATTTTATAATAGATCTGATCCTTTTCGTAAAAGAAAAACTCGTCCTTCTTTTTACGATGGAGGCCACGACGATGAGGTGCCCCTCTAGGTGGAACTCATCGGAGGAGTAGCTGTTCGGCATGCGGATAGTGATGGGCCGGATAGAGGGTGCAGAGGAGCACCCGGACAAGGGCTGAGGTACCACCACCGCAATTTGTTCATGATTATTTATTACTTTTAAAAATGGTTTTCAGTTTACTAGCAAAAAACTATTTTCGCTTTTTCCAAACTAAAAGATGCAAGTGAACCAGGAAGCTCAAAATCAAATGGGTAATTCAGAGTTGAGTATCGTGAGCATGTGCTCCCAGCTCAAACAAACATTTATGGATTTTCGTGGTGAGCACTATGTCAACTTGTCCTTCTTTGTGTGAAGGAGGCCAGGACGATGACTGTACTCCTGTACGCGGAACTCATCTTTTTTCATAGCAGGAGTGGCCGCATGCAGTGATTGGCCGGGTAGTGGGTGCAGAGGAGTTCCGGACAAGGGCTGATGTACAACCACGGCAAGCGGTTTTTGACCGTGGGGAGTCTCCGAGGCACGCGAAACAAGGCGTGGTTAGATCGTCAGAGGACAGTGTAGAATAATCGGGAATTCCGTGTGATTAGTCAAGCTGGTAAATTACTAAAGTAGCGACAAATTTTGTTCATAAAATAGATCCTAATGACAGTGGTATTCTTAGGGCATCTCCAAGTGTGACCCGTAAATTATCTTCCGCATCCGTCCGCAGACTGTGGAACCAGTCTGTGGATAAGGATGCAAGAGGACACCATCCGATGCTAGACGCATAAATTTTGAAATAACTTAAACTAGCCGGACGAAATTCATTCACACACGGTTTGATTTCATATAAACGTGGCTGGATTTCATATAAACATGACTGATTTTATCTAAATATGACAAATTTCATTACATTTACATTAATTAAGTGGAGCTCGCCGGCTAGGTCTAAATGGTCATCGACGCCCGTTCCCGGTGTCGGGCCATGAGACCCAAGAACTGAAACTTCACTGTCTCCAGTTTCGCCTCGGCGCTCTCCAGCTCCGTCGCTATAACCTCCGCCTTCGGAGGCCCGGGAAGTGAAGTTGTCTGCCTCCACATCGCCGCCAAGCGACTAATTGGCCAAAGATGTTCAGACCACCAAACTTACGTCGACGGTAAGGGAGGAGCGGTGGCCTTCCTATGACATGAGCGGCGGCGAGAAACGGTGCACTACTCTTCCTTGCTGCCGGAGGCGCCCACGGACGTGCCGGCTTCGTGGTCGTCGCGAAGGGGTGAAGACTCGGAAATGTCCTCCTCCTCCTCGTTGGTCTTGTCGAACACCGCCTCACCCGTGTTGTCGCTCTCCTTCCAGGCGGCCGCCACCTCCGCCGGCCTCTGGCGGTACCGCCAGCCAGAGAGGCTGATCTCATGGGCAGAGTGGTAAGAATCGAGCAACACCTCTTGCTCCGTCAGGTCCGCATCCGGTGCGACTGTCCTGCGAGTGGCGAGCTGCTCCTCCGCCTGCACTTGCTCCTACAAATGTGGTGGTTGTAGGCGGCGTTGGACTGCGCCTCCCGGAACTACTCCTCCCGCGCCATGTCCATGTAATGGGCACCGGAAGAGGTGGCACGAAGGAGGAGGGTGACTCCGGTTAGTCATCGGCATCGTCCTTTATTTTGACATCGTCATCCATCGGTCCGACGTCTGCCCGTCCAGCTAGCAACAATGGCGGCCATCTCCTTCTTCTGGTCCGACGTCTGTCCGTCCCAGAGAGCTTTGGCGGGGGAGGAATCCATGGCAGGAGTGGTGCGGAGAGGGATTGCATGTGGATGGCTGTAGTTATGACCGAGGCACCGGTTTTTATAGTACTGGTGGGAGGTAGAGGGACGGACGGGCAGCCGACATGTCCTTTGAATGCACGGCAGTAGCCTGCACGGAGAAGCGGCACGGGCGGCGCTCTGTCAGCCGACGCACCGATTCAATGCCGCGCCGGTCGGCATGAATGCGGGCGCTGACGCTCCGGAGCAGCGGGACCGGTTAATTGGCATGAGATGAATACATTATCAATCCATGCATGGTGGAGAGTCCACATAGCATCCTTTTGTCAGTTTTTATCAGATAAGATAAAAGAGAGAAGAGAAGAACCGGTGACTACATGAGATGAATACATTATCAATACATGCATGGTGGAGAGTCCAGATAGCAGCCTTTTGTCAGTTTTTGTCAGATAATATAAAATAGAGGAGAGAAGAACCGGTGACTACATCCAGACAAGATTACTCTCTGTCCAACTTTCGTTTTTTTTTTCTTATGATATTTTGAACGATTATAAACCATGAATCTGTTGGTGGTATTTTTATACATCTGAATTGCTCGCATAAAAAAACTAAAATAAGATAAATATTGGATAAATTTACACTAATTTTATTTCACCTATTCCAAAAGAGAAATTTCAATAAATGAAGAAACATATTCCACCCATCTGGACTCACTTAAAATACTATTTTCACTCATTTCAAAAAGTGACTTCATCATACAAAATAACATATTTCACGCATTTTTCTAAACACTCTACAATCACAGATGCTCACATACATAGTAACAGATTTCACGCATTTATAAAAACATGTCTCACTCTTTGTAAAAACAAACTTTCACTCGTTTAAGAACTAATTTCACATTTTTCAAATATCTTATTTTACTCCTTTCATAGAACTTATTTCACCTCATTGATAAAAATATCGTATTTCAAAAATGCGTAAAATCATTTGAAAGACACATTTCACTCATTTTAAAACTACTAATTTCACTTATGAAGAAGTTGGTATATTTGAAAAATATAACTAAAACTAAGTAAAATAAGAAACTCCACAAAACACACACCGAAATATGGAGGATCACAATTATATTTCAGTTTCAGTTATATTTCAAAACATATATCAGTTTAAGTTATATTTGAAAGGAACATATTGAAACTAAACTTCTTGTTATTTGAATGTGTGTGATGTCTGGTATTACTACTGAAAAAATTGATATATGAAATATGTGTATTTTCAAACAAACATAATGAAACTGACTTTTTTCTGGACATGTGATATATATGACACAATAATGAAACTAACTTCTTTCACTGAAAACATGCTATCCCGTATATACGAAATTGTAATGGAATAGTTAAACGAGCGAAATGTGTTTTGTAAAATACTAAAGGGATTCAAGTTCAGATTTGTGAAAGAAAGTGATAATTTCACTCATTTGGCGAACATGTTTCACTCATTTTCAAAAGCCGATTTCACTCATTTTGAAAGTCCAATTCCAATCATTTTGGGAGAACATATTTTCTCATTTCGGTAATTTTAAAAAACATTACATTCATTTACATAAGTCAGATTTCACTCATTTCAGAAAACACATTACGTTCACTAAATTGAAGCAACGGATTTCACTAATCCAAGGAAACACATTACACTCTTCATCGGGCGGAGGGAGTAATCATGTGCACTAGATGCAATACATGGCTATACATTCCATGTGGGCCTCCTATACCACTAATCACGGAGGATTTGCATGGTGGATGTTTTACTCTCTCCGGTCAAAAGAGGTTTTGCGGGATCCTGGGTCTATGAAACCGTGACGATGGGGAGGGAAGGATGTGGGTAGCGATTCGTAAGTAGGTGGAGAGGTGGGAACGGATGCATGGATGGGGATGGGGAGTACAATGGCGGGCGGGCAGGAAACGGTGTGATCGACTGGGCACAGGAATGGGCGGCTAGACCCATACATGTCGTGGAGATTCGTTACCAAGGTTGGGCTGCACTTCAGCTCAGTAGTTACAAGCCCATGGCGCGTGTGACAGGCCAACCATATATGCTCGTCACTGTTTCGATCGCAGTAACAGATCTGAGCAGGTGATGTATGGTGTAATCAGAGATGAGTCGAGTACTGTTGCCGATGATGAGCTAAGAGCATCTCTAGCAGATCCCACAAAAAGCCCCATGCTCTAAAATAACCACTGTTTTACGGGTTTGGGACAAAAAATCGTCCCGCACAGAAACGGGACCTCCTATATGCCGCTCATTGCGGCAAACAGTCGAGGATTCGCACAGGATGTAGCTGACCTGGGCTGGCCATTTGCGTGATGCGCATTTAAAAAGAAACAAAAATCGGCTGCCACCGGTGGGAATCCAACCCGCGATCATCCCCAGACGCGCATGCGCTCCTAGTGAGTCCAACTTGATGACCTCTGTTGAAGATTTTTTAGCATGATTTTTAAAGAAACGAACAACAGCGGCAAAATATAAGCGATGAGCTCGCATAAAATTCTTAAAAAACATGTTTAGTGGGATCGAACACATGACCTCCGGTAGATCCACGTAACTAGCTCAGAGTTTTTCTTTTTAGAAAATTAGAACGAGATTTTTCTTCACACAATTATTTTTGGAAAACGAACTTTTTTAAAAAAAATTCAACTAATTTTGAACCACTCATACAATTTTGGGGATATCTCATATTTTAAAAAGGGACAATATTGAAAACCTTAAGTTTTCTAGTAACTACAGACAACTTTTTGAAAAAATATCAACAATTTTTGAGACAAGAACAAATTTCAAAAATGTGAACAGTTGTTTGAAAACAAACTTTTTGCGAAATTTCAGAACAACTTTTGTATTTGCAAACAAAAGGAACATGAAAAAGTGAAAAACAAAAAATGCAAGAAAAAATAAAAGGTTAAAAGAAAATGGAAAGAAAATAGAAAAACCCGGTTTAGGAACTCTCTAGAATATTCCCAAAAACGTTAAAAATAGTTGGGAACCCTCTAGAAGATTCCAAAAACCAAAACATAGATGTACCTATATATAGATGGGCCGGCCCAAGTGCTCGCTTCGATCGTTTCCTATGTGCGATTGGTCGACAGTTTGATGGAAAGTGCGTCGAATAGGAATTTCCCCGCAAAATGGTCCAGCCGTAAGAAAATATTGCGGGGAGTTGCTTATTTGGGCCAGCAACCGCAAATCTCTGGTTTCCCCCTGGTTTTGCTGCTCCCTCTATTCCACGCGTGAATTGGCGGGAGGGAAACCGTGCTCCCTTTCGTTGCGGTGACCAGCTCAGGGCTAGGCGCCTCCTCCACCCCTCCGGCGGCCGTCTGATTCGCATCAAGGAGCTAGAGGAAGAAGGCGGTTGCGGCTCGTGGTTGGTTGTTTGCTTCACCAACGTATTCGATTCAAAAGCTGGAGAGGTAAAAAAAACTTTGCTCCGATTCGTGCAAGGGGTCTCGAGAGGGATGAACGGATGAATGATTAATGGGAGGGGATTAAGTGGCAGATGCGGGTAGATACCAAGGAGGTGCTGTAATTTTATTTTTTTGTAAGAAGGCAAAGGGATAAGAAGTAATTTGGCCGTGGGATTCAGCTAGAATGGACAGTAGTCCATCGGTTTGACGGATGACTTATAATCAGAATACATATTGACCTGTCGTTGGATGGTTAGAGGGACTGTGGTACCCCAGCCCATCGGTGTTCAAGTCCTAGTGCTTGCATTTATTCCTGAATTTATTTCAGGATTTCCAGCGATGCACATTCAGTGGGAGGAGATGTTCCCGTCGATGACGAGGTGCCTACAGTGACTTCGTAAATTTCAAGATGATGTGCCGGAGGTGCTCATAGGTAAAGTGTGCGTGTGTGCGTTCATAGGGGTGAGTGTATGCACATGTGCGTTCATAGGTGTGAGTGTATGCGCGTGTATATGAGTGCTTGCGTCTGTACTGTATTAATGAAAACTACATATTAAAGTGTTTCCCATCTCTATTCCCATGCATGCCTACTCTTTTGGTATGTGTAGCTCCTCATCCTCGCATGTCGGCCGGCCGGCACCCATTGTCGGAGACTGTCAGAGTTTCTTTTTTTTTGATGACCAATGAATAGATAGTACCATACGGCTAGCCCAACACGGTTCACACGGGGATATATGCGTGCCGCTCGACCTGTGCACCAGCCGGGCATGGTGGTGCGCGCCTATGACTCCAGCTTCGGAGGGCGGGTTGGCAATTGATGGGCTTGGTTGGTGTTTGGGCTTGGAGCCCGTGGCAATTGGCGCGACAAACCGGCAATTACACAGCACAAGCTGTGTCGCAAACGGGAGTCGCCCAGAGATAAGAAGGCCGGTCGGTGTGATCATCTGCCTAAAATATGCACTGTGGTCTCTCCGCCTCCACGCGAAAGCTCGCCCATGTTAAAACCCTGCCTGTCTGTGACAACCTTTTTTTTGGCCTAAAAAGAATAAAATTATACAGTGTTTTCTTTTGCACAAACACACTTCAACTACTTCAGTTCCTGCAAAGCTTGTGCAAAAAAAATTCATTATTGAACCCTGTGAAGAAATAAAAAAAATGCATAAGAAATTTATTGCAATAGTTACTACATCAAAGTTCGTTTCTCTAAGAATGCAGGCCATTTTTTTTGAGTTTGCACGCAACGTTTCCCAACAGCGGCATCCGAGCCAGGTCTATGCGTAGATGATATGCACGAGAAGAACACAAAGAGTTGTGAGCGGTGATCGTCATACTGCTTACCACCAATGTCTTATTTTGATTCGGCGGTATGTTGGATGAAGCGGTCCGGACCAACCTTACATGAACACATTCATGAGACCGGTTCCACCAACAGACATGCAACTAGTTGTGCATAAAGCACTAGTAGAAAAGGGGGCAATGGTCCAGGCCGGGTCAGCCCATTAGTCAACCTAAAATACTGAAATTCTCTTGGCCGTTCATGCACAGTTAGTGAGTGGTGTGAGTAGGACTGAAGTTTAGTCCCACCCCAGAAGTTGAGCGAGAGTTGCACCTCTTTATAAGATGAGCTCTTCTACCACATGTATAAGCATAAGAAGAGGAGACCTACATGCACGCTCCTCATCGCCACGACGCGGGAATGAGCCGAGGCCAAGTTGGTGCCTCGGACGCTGGCAGCGAGTTGTATGTCATGGGGCAATCCTATGACTACAAGATGACTGATGGGCGCTCTGTTGTACATCAGGCTCATGAGATACAGTCACTCGTCAAGGAACTTGAGTACTTCAAGTTTTTGTTGCCGAAGGCATCATTGCCAACCTTAACGTAAAGAACAAGCCATAAAATCCCACCAACTTCAAGAAGAATTCTCATAAGAAGGGGAAGGGACTATGCCATGTCTGTGCTGATCCTAATCACCGGGCTCCGAGATGTCCTAACCGTTTTGAGGAGCGTGAACATGAGAAGAGTTGCAAGTCCGCTAATGTTGTCATCGGTGATACTGATATGAAAGAATCTGGTTACGGTATTTTTCCTACAATCCTTTCAGTATTTTAATCTACTGGTTGGTTAATTGACACCGGTGCAAATGTACATGTTTGTGCTGACGCCTCCATGTTTTCTTCTTAACAGGTAACAAAGACTTCTCGCGTGCTGATGGGGAACGGGTCACATGTCATTGTTCGAGGTGTCGATACGTTTGATCTGAAGCTTACTTAGTGGAAGATCGTGCGCCTAAAGAACGCTCATCATGTGCTCTCCATCAATAAAAAACTAATCAGCGGTTCCCGTTTATGTCGAGATGGTTTTAAGTTGGTATTTGAGTCTAATAAAGTTGTAATTTTCAAGTATGAACAATCTGTTGGAAAAGGCTATGAGTGAGGAGGCTTGTTCCGCCTATCCTTGTCAGATATTTGCACTTAAGTTATTAATCATGTTTTCCACGATAAATGAGTCTAATATTTGGCATTCACGACTTTGTCATATTAAGTTTGGTTGCATGACGCGGCTAGCCAATATGATTTTAATTCCGAAATTTACTACTGTCAAGGGCTCCAAGTGCCAAGTGTGTGTGCAAGCTAAGCTATCTCACATGTCCCATGAGACTGCAGAGGCAAGAGACTTGGCACCACTAGAGCTTATACGTTCTGATCGTTGTGAGATGAATGGTGTGTTGAAAAAAGGCGGAAAGAAATACTTCATGACGTTTATTGATGACTCCACTAGATATTGTTATGTGTATCTTCTGAAATCAAAAGATGAGGCTTTAAATTTCTTCAAAAAGTATAAAGCTGAAGTAGGG